>NW_027101771.1:0-39464 GCF_035609145.1 Eleutherodactylus coqui | reverse complement strand
TCATAGGCCAGTCACCTTAAAGTATTGCCAATTTTAAAGGTCCGTAAGCTTCCCAGGTCCACCTCTTAAAGGGCCAGTACACTTAAAATGCTGTTGTTTCGAGGGTTTGTACACAACCCTGGTCAACCTCTTAAAGGACATAATTCCCTAAATTTGTCACCTCTTCAAGGGTTTGTCCACATCTAGGGTCTGACTCTTAAAGGGCCAGTCATCAAAACATGTCACATGTTCAAGTGGATTTCCACTTCATAAGCCACATTGACATTTCCAAAGGTCTGTCCATTCCCAGGGTTGTCTCTTAGAAGGCCACCCACACACAATAATGCATCTTTAAGGACTGTCCACTTCCATGGTCATCCTCTTCATAGGCCAGTCACCTTAAAGTATTGCCAATTTTAAAGGTCCGTAAGCTTCCCAGGTCCACCTCTTAAAGGGCCAGTACACTTAAAATGCTGTTGTTTCGAGGGTTTGTACACAACCCTGGTCAACCTCTTAAAGGACATAATTCCCTAAATTTGTCACCTCTTCAAGGGTTTGTCCACATCTAGGGTCTGCCTCTTAAAGGGCCAGTCATCAAAACATGTCACATGTTCAAGTGGATTTCCACTTCATAAGCCACATTGACATTTCCAAAGGTCTGTCCATTCCCAGGGTTGTCTCTTAGAAGGCCACCCACACACAATAATGCATCTTTAAGGACTGTCCACTTCCATGGTCATCCTCTTCATAGGCCAGTCTCCTTAAAGTATTGCCAATTTTAAAGGTCCGTAAGCTTCCCAGGTCCACCTCTTAAAGGGCCAGTACACTTAAAATGCTGTTGTTTCGAGGGTTTGTACACAACCCTGGTCAACCTCTTAAAGGACATAATTCCCTAAATTTGTCACCTCTTCAAGGGTTTGTCCACTTCTGGGGTCTGCCTCTTAAAGGGCCAGTCCGCAAAACATGTCACATGTTCAAGTGGCTTTCCACTTCATAAGCCACATTGACATTTCCAAAGGTCTGTCCATTCCCAGGGTTGTCTCTTAGAAGGCCACCCACACACAATAATGCATCTTTAAGGACTGTCCACTTCCATGGTCATCCTCTTCATAGGCCAGTCACCTTAAAGTATTGCCAATTTTAAAGGTCCGTAAGCTTCCCAGGTCCACCTCTTAAAGGGCCAGTACACTTAAAATGCTGTTGTTTCGAGGGTTTGTACACAACCCTGGTCAACCTCTTAAAGGACATAATTCCCTAAATTTGTCACCTCTTCAAGGGTTTGTCCACTTCTAGGGTCTGCCTCTTAAAGGGCCAGTCCGCAAAACATGTCACATGTTCAAGTGGCTTTCCACTTCATAAGCCACATTGACATTTCCAAAGGTCTGTCCATTCCCAGGGTTGTCTCTCAGAAGGCCACCCACACACAATAATGCATCTTTAAGGACTGTCCACTTCCATGGTCATCCTCTTCATAGCCCAGTCACCTTAAAGTATTGCCAATTTTAAAGGTCCGTAAGCTTCCCAGGTCCACCTCTTAAAGGGCCAGTACACTTAAAATGCTGTTGTTTCGAGGGTTTGTACACAACCCTGGTCAACCTCTTAAAGGACATAATTCCCTAAATTTGTCACCTCTTCAAGGGTTTGTCCACTTCTAGGGTCTGCCTCTTAAAGGGCCAGTCCGCAAAACATGTCACATGTTCAAGTGGCTTTCCACTTCATAAGCCACATTGACATTTCCAAAGGTCTGTCCATTCCCAGGGTTGTCTCTTAGAAGGCCACCCACACACAATAATGCATCTTTAAGGACTGTCCACTTCCATGGTCATCCTCTTCATAGGCCAGTCACCTTAAAGTATTGCCAATTTTAAAGGTCCGTAAGCTTCCCGGGTCCACCTCTTAAAGGGCCAGTACACTTAAAATGCTGTTGTTTCGAGGGTTTGTACACAACCCTGGTCAACCTCTTAAAGGACATAATTCCCTAAATGTGTCACCTCTTCAAGGGTTTGTCCACTTCTAGGGTCTGCCTCTTAAAGGGCCAGTCCGCAAAACATGTCACATGTTCAAGTGGCTTTCCACTTCATAAGCCACATTGACATTTCCAAAGGTCTGTCCATTCCCAGGGTTGTCTCTTAGAAGGCCACCCACACACAATAATGCATCTTTAAGGACTGTCCACTTCCATGGTCATCCTCTTCATAGGCCAGTCACCTTAAAGTATTGCCAATTTTAAAGGTCCGTAAGCTTCCCGGGTCCACCTCTTAAAGGGCCAGTACACTTAAAATGCTGTTGTTTCGAGGGTTTGTACACAACCCTGGTCAACCTCTTAAAGGACATAATTCCCTAAATTTGTCACCTCTTCAAGGGTTTGTCCACTTCTAGGGTCTGCCTCTTAAAGGGCCAGTCCGCAAAACATGTCACATGTTCAAGTGGCTTTCCACTTCATAAGCCACATTGACATTTCCAAAGGTCTGTCCATTCCCAGGGTTGTCTCTTAGAAGGCCACCCACACACAATAATGCATCTTTAAGGACTGTCCACTTTCATGGTCATCCTCTTCATAGGCCAGTCACCTTAAAGTATTGCCAATTTTAAAGGTCCGTAAGCTTCCCAGGTCCACCTCTTAAAGGGCCAGTACACTTAAAATGCTGTTGTTTCGAGGGTTTGTACACAACCCTGGTCAACCTCTTAAAGGACATAATTCCCTAAATTTGTCACCTCTTCAAGGGTTTGTCCACTTCTAGGGTCTGCCTCTTAAAGGGCCAGTCCGCAAAACATGTCACATGTTCAAGTGGCTTTCCACTTCATAAGCCACATTGACATTTCCAAAGGTCTGTCCATTCCCAGGGTTGTCTCTTAGAAGGCCACCCACACACAATAATGCATCTTTAAGGACTGTCCACTTCCATGGTCATCCTCTTCATAGGCCAGTCACCTTAAAGTATTGCCAATTTTAAAGGTCCGTAAGCTTCCCGGGTCCACCTCTTAAAGGGCCAGTACACTTAAAATGCTGTTGTTTCGAGGGTTTGTACACAACCCTGGTCAACCTCTTAAAGGACATAATTCCCTAAATTTGTCACCTCTTCAAGGGTTTGTCCACTTCTAGGGTCTGCCTCTTAAAGGGCCAGTCCGCAAAACATGTCACATGTTCAAGTGGCTTTCCACTTCATAAGCCACATTGACATTTCCAAAGGTCTGTCCATTCCCAGGGTTGTCTCTTAGAAGGCCACCCACACACAATAATGCATCTTTAAGGACTGTCCACTTCCATGGTCATCCTCTTCATAGGCCAGTCACCTTAAAGTATTGCCAATTTTAAAGGTCCGTAAGCTTCCCAGGTCCACCTCTTAAAGGGCCAGTACACTTAAAATGCTGTTGTTTCGAGGGTTTGTACACAACCCTGGTCAACCTCTTAAAGGACATAATTCCCTAAATTTGCCACCTCTTCAAGGGTTTGTCCACTTCTAGGGTCTGCCTCTTAAAGGGCCAGTCAGCAAAACATGTCACATGTTCAAGTGGCTTTCCACTTCATAAGCCACATTGACATTTCCAAAGGTATGTCCATTCCCAGGGTTGTCTCTTAGAAGGCCACCCACACACAATAATGCATCTTTAAGGACTGTCCACTTCCATGGTCATCCTCTTCATAGGCCAGTCACCTTAAAGTATTGCCAATTTTAAAGGTCCGTAAGCTTCCCAGGTCCACCTCTTAAAGGGCCAGTACACTTAAAATGCTGTTGTTTCGAGGGTTTGTACACAACCCTGGTCAACCTCTTAAAGGACATAATTCCCTAAATTTGTCACCTCTTCAAGGGTTTGTCCACATCTAGGGTCTGACTCTTAAAGGGCCAGTCATCAAAACATGTCACATGTTCAAGTGGATTTCCACTTCATAAGCCACATTGACATTTCCAAAGGTCTGTCCATTCCCAGGGTTGTCTCTTAGAAGGCCACCCACACACAATAATGCATCTTTAAGGACTGTCCACTTCCATGGTCATCCTCTTCATAGGCCAGTCACCTTAAAGTATTGCCAATTTTAAAGGTCCGTAAGCTTCCCAGGTCCACCTCTTAAAGGGCCAGTACACTTAAAATGCTGTTGTTTGGAGGGTTTGTACACAACCCTGATCAACCTCTTAAAGGACATAATTCCCTAAATTTGTCACCTCTTCAAGGGTTTGTCCACTTCTAGGGTCTGCCTCTTAAAGGGCCAGTCCGCAAAACATGTCACATGTTCAAGTGGCTTTCCACTTCATAAGCCACATTGACATTTCCAAAGGTCTGTCCATTCCCAGGGTTGTCTCTTAGAAGGCCACCCACACACAATAATGCATCTTTAAGGACTGTCCACTTCCATGGTCATCCTCTTCATAGGCCAGTCACCTTAAAGTATTGCCAATTTTAAAGGTCCGTAAGCTTCCCAGGTCCACCTCTTAAAGGGCCAGTACACTTAAAATGCTGTTGTTTCGAGGGTTTGTACACAACCCTGGTCAACCTCTTAAAGGACATAATTCCCTAAATTTGTCACCTCTTCAAGGGTTTGTCCACTTCTAGGGTCTGCCTCTTAAAGGGCCAGTCCGCAAAACATGTCACATGTTCAAGTGGCTTTCCACTTCATAAGCCACATTGACATTTCCAAAGGTCTGTCCATTCCCAGGGTTGTCTCTTAGAAGGCCACCCACACACAATAATGCATCTTTAAGGACTGTCCACTTCCATGGTCATCCTCTTCATAGGCCAGTCACCTTAAAGTATTGCCAATTTTAAAGGTCCGTAAGCTTCCCAGGTCCACCTCTTAAAGGGCCAGTACACTTAAAATGCTGTTGTTTCGAGGGTTTGTACACAACCCTGGTCAACCTCTTAAAGGACATAATTCCCTAAATTTGCCACCTCTTCAAGGGTTTGTCCACTTCTAGGGTCTGCCTCTTAAAGGGCCAGTCTGCAAAACATGTCACATGTTCAAGTGGCTTTCCACTTCATAAGCCACATTGACATTTCCAAAGGTATGTCCATTCCCAGGGTTGTCTCTTAGAAGGCCACCCACACACAATAATGCATCTTTAAGGACTGTCCACTTCCATGGTCATCCTCTTCATAGGCCAGTCACCTTAAAGTATTGCCAATTTTAAAGGTCCGTAAGCTTCCCAGGTCCACCTCTTAAAGGGCCAGTACACTTAAAATGCTGTTGTTTCGAGGGTTTGTACACAACCCTGGTCAACCTCTTAAAGGACATAATTCCCTAAATTTGTCACCTCTTCAAGGGTTTGTCCACTTCTAGGGTCTGCCTCTTAAAGGGCCAGTCCGCAAAACATGTCACATGTTCAAGTGGCTTTCCACTTCATAAGCCACATTGACATTTCCAAAGGTCTGTCCATTCCCAGGGTTGTCTCTTAGAAGGCCACCCACACACAATAATGCATCTTTAAGGACTGTCCACTTCCATGGTCATCCTCTTCATAGGCCAGTCACCTTAAAGTATTGCCAATTTTAAAGGTCCGTAAGCTTCCCGGGTCCACCTCTTAAAGGGCCAGTACACTTAAAATGCTGTTGTTTCGAGGGTTTGTACACAACCCTGGTCAACCTCTTAAAGGACATAATTCCCTAAATTTGCCACCTCTTCAAGGGTTTGTCCACTTCTAGGGTCTGCCTCTTAAAGGGCCAGTCTGCAAAACATGTCACATGTTCAAGTGGCTTTCCACTTCATAAGCCACATTGACATTTCCAAAGGTCTGTCCATTCCCAGGGTTGTCTCTTAGAAGGCCACCCACACACAATAATGCATCTTTAAGGACTGTCCACTTCCATGGTCATCCTCTTCATAGGCCAGTCACCTTAAAGTATTGCCAATTTTAAAGGTCCGTAAGCTTCCCAGGTCCACCTCTTAAAGGGCCAGTACACTTAAAATGCTGTTGTTTCGAGGGTTTGTACACAACCCTGGTCAACCTCTTAAAGGACATAATTCCCTAAATTTGTCACCTCTTCAAGGGTTTGTCCACATCTAGGGTCTGACTCTTACAGGGCCAGTCATCAAAACATGTCACATGTTCAAGTGGATTTCCACTTCATAAGCCACATTGACATTTCCAAAGGTCTGTCCATTCCCAGGGTTGTCTCTTAGAAGGCCACCCACACACAATAATGCATCTTTAAGGACTGTCCACTTCCATGGTCATCCTCTTCATAGGCCAGTCACCTTAAAGTATTGCCAATTTTAAAGGTCCGTAAGCTTCCCAGGTCCACCTCTTAAAGGGCCAGTACACTTAAAATGCTGTTGTTTGGAGGGTTTGTACACAACCCTGATCAACCTCTTAAAGGACATAATTCCCTAAATTTGTCACCTCTTCAAGGGTTTGTCCACTTCTAGGGTCTGCCTCTTAAAGGGCCAGTCCGCAAAACATGTCACATGTTCAAGTGGCTTTCCACTTCATAAGCCACATTGACATTTCCAAAGGTCTGTCCATTCCCAGGGTTGTCTCTTAGAAGGCCACCCACACACAATAATGCATCTTTAAGGACTGTCCACTTCCATGGTCATCCTCTTCATAGGCCAGTCACCTTAAAGTATTGCCAATTTTAAAGGTCCGTAAGCTTCCCAGGTCCACCTCTTAAAGGGCCAGTACACTTAAAATGCTGTTGTTTCGAGGGTTTGTACACAACCCTGGTCAACCTCTTAAAGGACATAATTCCCTAAATTTGTCACCTCTTCAAGGGTTTGTCCACTTCTAGGGTCTGCCTCTTAAAGGGCCAGTCCGCAAAACATGTCACATGTTCAAGTGGCTTTCCACTTCATAAGCCACATTGACATTTCCAAAGGTCTGTCCATTCCCAGGGTTGTCTCTTAGAAGGCCACCCACACACAATAATGCATCTTTAAGGACTGTCCACTTCCATGGTCATCCTCTTCATAGGCCAGTCACCTTAAAGTATTGCCAATTTTAAAGGTCCGTAAGCTTCCCAGGTCCACCTCTTAAAGGGCCAGTACACTTAAAATGCTGTTGTTTCGAGGGTTTGTACACAACCCTGGTCAACCTCTTAAAGGACATAATTCCCTAAATTTGCCACCTCTTCAAGGGTTTGTCCACTTCTAGGGTCTGCCTCTTAAAGGGCCAGTCTGCAAAACATGTCACATGTTCAAGTGGCTTTCCACTTCATAAGCCACATTGACATTTCCAAAGGTATGTCCATTCCCAGGGTTGTCTCTTAGAAGGCCACCCACACACAATAATGCATCTTTAAGGACTGTCCACTTCCATGGTCATCCTCTTCATAGGCCAGTCACCTTAAAGTATTGCCAATTTTAAAGGTCCGTAAGCTTCCCAGGTCCACCTCTTAAAGGGCCAGTACACTTAAAATGCTGTTGTTTCGAGGGTTTGTACACAACCCTGGTCAACCTCTTAAAGGACATAATTCCCTAAATTTGTCACCTCTTCAAGGGTTTGTCCACATCTAGGGTCTGACTCTTAAAGGGCCAGTCATCAAAACATGTCACATGTTCAAGTGGATTTCCACTTCATAAGCCACATTGACATTTCCAAAGGTCTGTCCATTCCCAGGGTTGTCTCTTAGAAGGCCACCCACACACAATAATGCATCTTTAAGGACTGTCCACTTCCATGGTCATCCTCTTCATAGGCCAGTCACCTTAAAGTATTGCCAATTTTAAAGGTCCGTAAGCTTCCCAGGTCCACCTCTTAAAGGGCCAGTACACTTAAAATGCTGTTGTTTCGAGGGTTTGTACACAACCCTGGTCAACCTCTTAAAGGACATAATTCCCTAAATTTGTCACCTCTTCAAGGGTTTGTCCACATCTAGGGTCTGCCTCTTAAAGGGCCAGTCATCAAAACATGTCACATGTTCAAGTGGATTTCCACTTCATAAGCCACATTGACATTTCCAAAGGTCTGTCCATTCCCAGGGTTGTCTCTTAGAAGGCCACCCACACACAATAATGCATCTTTAAGGACTGTCCACTTCCATGGTCATCCTCTTCATAGGCCAGTCTCCTTAAAGTATTGCCAATTTTAAAGGTCCGTAAGCTTCCCAGGTCCACCTCTTAAAGGGCCAGTACACTTAAAATGCTGTTGTTTCGAGGGTTTGTACACAACCCTGGTCAACCTCTTAAAGGACATAATTCCCTAAATTTGTCACCTCTTCAAGGGTTTGTCCACTTCTGGGGTCTGCCTCTTAAAGGGCCAGTCCGCAAAACATGTCACATGTTCAAGTGGCTTTCCACTTCATAAGCCACATTGACATTTCCAAAGGTCTGTCCATTCCCAGGGTTGTCTCTTAGAAGGCCACCCACACACAATAATGCATCTTTAAGGACTGTCCACTTCCATGGTCATCCTCTTCATAGGCCAGTCACCTTAAAGTATTGCCAATTTTAAAGGTCCGTAAGCTTCCCAGGTCCACCTCTTAAAGGGCCAGTACACTTAAAATGCTGTTGTTTCGAGGGTTTGTACACAACCCTGGTCAACCTCTTAAAGGACATAATTCCCTAAATTTGTCACCTCTTCAAGGGTTTGTCCACTTCTAGGGTCTGCCTCTTAAAGGGCCAGTCCGCAAAACATGTCACATGTTCAAGTGGCTTTCCACTTCATAAGCCACATTGACATTTCCAAAGGTCTGTCCATTCCCAGGGTTGTCTCTCAGAAGGCCACCCACACACAATAATGCATCTTTAAGGACTGTCCACTTCCATGGTCATCCTCTTCATAGCCCAGTCACCTTAAAGTATTGCCAATTTTAAAGGTCCGTAAGCTTCCCAGGTCCACCTCTTAAAGGGCCAGTACACTTAAAATGCTGTTGTTTCGAGGGTTTGTACACAACCCTGGTCAACCTCTTAAAGGACATAATTCCCTAAATTTGTCACCTCTTCAAGGGTTTGTCCACTTCTAGGGTCTGCCTCTTAAAGGGCCAGTCCGCAAAACATGTCACATGTTCAAGTGGCTTTCCACTTCATAAGCCACATTGACATTTCCAAAGGTCTGTCCATTCCCAGGGTTGTCTCTTAGAAGGCCACCCACACACAATAATGCATCTTTAAGGACTGTCCACTTCCATGGTCATCCTCTTCATAGGCCAGTCACCTTAAAGTATTGCCAATTTTAAAGGTCCGTAAGCTTCCCGGGTCCACCTCTTAAAGGGCCAGTACACTTAAAATGCTGTTGTTTCGAGGGTTTGTACACAACCCTGGTCAACCTCTTAAAGGACATAATTCCCTAAATGTGTCACCTCTTCAAGGGTTTGTCCACTTCTAGGGTCTGCCTCTTAAAGGGCCAGTCCGCAAAACATGTCACATGTTCAAGTGGCTTTCCACTTCATAAGCCACATTGACATTTCCAAAGGTCTGTCCATTCCCAGGGTTGTCTCTTAGAAGGCCACCCACACACAATAATGCATCTTTAAGGACTGTCCACTTCCATGGTCATCCTCTTCATAGGCCAGTCACCTTAAAGTATTGCCAATTTTAAAGGTCCGTAAGCTTCCCGGGTCCACCTCTTAAAGGGCCAGTACACTTAAAATGCTGTTGTTTCGAGGGTTTGTACACAACCCTGGTCAACCTCTTAAAGGACATAATTCCCTAAATTTGTCACCTCTTCAAGGGTTTGTCCACTTCTAGGGTCTGCCTCTTAAAGGGCCAGTCCGCAAAACATGTCACATGTTCAAGTGGCTTTCCACTTCATAAGCCACATTGACATTTCCAAAGGTCTGTCCATTCCCAGGGTTGTCTCTTAGAAGGCCACCCACACACAATAATGCATCTTTAAGGACTGTCCACTTTCATGGTCATCCTCTTCATAGGCCAGTCACCTTAAAGTATTGCCAATTTTAAAGGTCCGTAAGCTTCCCGGGTCCACCTCTTAAAGGGCCAGTACACTTAAAATGCTGTTGTTTCGAGGGTTTGTACACAACCCTGGTCAACCTCTTAAAGGACATAATTCCCTAAATTTGTCACCTCTTCAAGGGTTTGTCCACTTCTAGGGTCTGCCTCTTAAAGGGCCAGTCCGCAAAACATGTCACATGTTCAAGTGGCTTTCCACTTCATAAGCCACATTGACATTTCCAAAGGTCTGTCCATTCCCAGGGTTGTCTCTTAGAAGGCCACCCACACACAATAATGCATCTTTAAGGACTGTCCACTTCCATGGTCATCCTCTTCATAGGCCAGTCACCTTAAAGTATTGCCAATTTTAAAGGTCCGTAAGCTTCCCGGGTCCACCTCTTAAAGGGCCAGTACACTTAAAATGCTGTTGTTTCGAGGGTTTGTACACAACCCTGGTCAACCTCTTAAAGGACATAATTCCCTAAATTTGTCACCTCTTCAAGGGTTTGTCCACTTCTAGGGTCTGCCTCTTAAAGGGCCAGTCCGCAAAACATGTCACATGTTCAAGTGGCTTTCCACTTCATAAGCCACATTGACATTTCCAAAGGTCTGTCCATTCCCAGGGTTGTCTCTTAGAAGGCCACCCACACACAATAATGCATCTTTAAGGACTGTCCACTTCCATGGTCATCCTCTTCATAGGCCAGTCACCTTAAAGTATTGCCAATTTTAAAGGTCCGTAAGCTTCCCGGGTCCACCTCTTAAAGGGCCAGTACACTTAAAATGCTGTTGTTTCGAGGGTTTGTACACAACCCTGGTCAACCTCTTAAAGGACATAATTCCCTAAATTTGCCACCTCTTCAAGGGTTTGTCCACTTCTAGGGTCTGCCTCTTAAAGGGCCAGTCTGCAAAACATGTCACATGTTCAAGTGGCTTTCCACTTCATAAGCCACATTGACATTTCCAAAGGTATGTCCATTCCCAGGGTTGTCTCTTAGAAGGCCACCCACACACAATAATGCATCTTTAAGGACTGTCCACTTCCATGGTCATCCTCTTCATAGGCCAGTCACCTTAAAGTATTGCCAATTTTAAAGGTCCGTAAGCTTCCCAGGTCCACCTCTTAAAGGGCCAGTACACTTAAAATGCTGTTGTTTCGAGGGTTTGTACACAACCCTGGTCAACCTCTTAAAGGACATAATTCCCTAAATTTGTCACCTCTTCAAGGGTTTGTCCACATCTAGGGTCTGACTCTTAAAGGGCCAGTCATCAAAACATGTCACATGTTCAAGTGGATTTCCACTTCATAAGCCACATTGACATTTCCAAAGGTCTGTCCATTCCCAGGGTTGTCTCTTAGAAGGCCACCCACACACAATAATGCATCTTTAAGGACTGTCCACTTCCATGGTCATCCTCTTCATAGGCCAGTCACCTTAAAGTATTGCCAATTTTAAAGGTCCGTAAGCTTCCCAGGTCCACCTCTTAAAGGGCCAGTACACTTAAAATGCTGTTGTTTGGAGGGTTTGTACACAACCCTGATCAACCTCTTAAAGGACATAATTCCCTAAATTTGTCACCTCTTCAAGGGTTTGTCCACTTCTAGGGTCTGCCTCTTAAAGGGCCAGTCCGCAAAACATGTCACATGTTCAAGTGGCTTTCCACTTCATAAGCCACATTGACATTTCCAAAGGTCTGTCCATTCCCAGGGTTGTCTCTTAGAAGGCCACCCACACACAATAATGCATCTTTAAGGACTGTCCACTTCCATGGTCATCCTCTTCATAGGCCAGTCACCTTAAAGTATTGCCAATTTTAAAGGTCCGTAAGCTTCCCAGGTCCACCTCTTAAAGGGCCAGTACACTTAAAATGCTGTTGTTTCGAGGGTTTGTACACAACCCTGGTCAACCTCTTAAAGGACATAATTCCCTAAATTTGTCACCTCTTCAAGGGTTTGTCCACTTCTAGGGTCTGCCTCTTAAAGGGCCAGTCCGCAAAACATGTCACATGTTCAAGTGGCTTTCCACTTCATAAGCCACATTGACATTTCCAAAGGTCTGTCCATTCCCAGGGTTGTCTCTTAGAAGGCCACCCACACACAATAATGCATCTTTAAGGACTGTCCACTTCCATGGTCATCCTCTTCATAGGCCAGTCACCTTAAAGTATTGCCAATTTTAAAGGTCCGTAAGCTTCCCAGGTCCACCTCTTAAAGGGCCAGTACACTTAAAATGCTGTTGTTTCGAGGGTTTGTACACAACCCTGGTCAACCTCTTAAAGGACATAATTCCCTAAATTTGCCACCTCTTCAAGGGTTTGTCCACTTCTAGGGTCTGCCTCTTAAAGGGCCAGTCTGCAAAACATGTCACATGTTCAAGTGGCTTTCCACTTCATAAGCCACATTGACATTTCCAAAGGTATGTCCATTCCCAGGGTTGTCTCTTAGAAGGCCACCCACACACAATAATGCATCTTTAAGGACTGTCCACTTCCATGGTCATCCTCTTCATAGGCCAGTCACCTTAAAGTATTGCCAATTTTAAAGGTCCGTAAGCTTCCCAGGTCCACCTCTTAAAGGGCCAGTACACTTAAAATGCTGTTGTTTCGAGGGTTTGTACACAACCCTGGTCAACCTCTTAAAGGACATAATTCCCTAAATTTGTCACCTCTTCAAGGGTTTGTCCACATCTAGGGTCTGACTCTTAAAGGGCCAGTCATCAAAACATGTCACATGTTCAAGTGGATTTCCACTTCATAAGCCACATTGACATTTCCAAAGGTCTGTCCATTCCCAGGGTTGTCTCTTAGAAGGCCACCCACACACAATAATGCATCTTTAAGGACTGTCCACTTCCATGGTCATCCTCTTCATAGGCCAGTCACCTTAAAGTATTGCCAATTTTAAAGGTCCGTAAGCTTCCCAGGTCCACCTCTTAAAGGGCCAGTACACTTAAAATGCTGTTGTTTGGAGGGTTTGTACACAACCCTGATCAACCTCTTAAAGGACATAATTCCCTAAATTTGTCACCTCTTCAAGGGTTTGTCCACTTCTAGGGTCTGCCTCTTAAAGGGCCAGTCCGCAAAACATGTCACATGTTCAAGTGGCTTTCCACTTCATAAGCCACATTGACATTTCCAAAGGTCTGTCCATTCCCAGGGTTGTCTCTTAGAAGGCCACCCACACACAATAATGCATCTTTAAGGACTGTCCACTTCCATGGTCATCCTCTTCATAGGCCAGTCACCTTAAAGTATTGCCAATTTTAAAGGTCCGTAAGCTTCCCAGGTCCACCTCTTAAAGGGCCAGTACACTTAAAATGCTGTTGTTTCGAGGGTTTGTACACAACCCTGGTCAACCTCTTAAAGGACATAATTCCCTAAATTTGTCACCTCTTCAAGGGTTTGTCCACTTCTAGGGTCTGCCTCTTAAAGGGCCAGTCCGCAAAACATGTCACATGTTCAAGTGGCTTTCCACTTCATAAGCCACATTGACATTTCCAAAGGTCTGTCCATTCCCAGGGTTGTCTCTTAGAAGGCCACCCACACACAATAATGCATCTTTAAGGACTGTCCACTTCCATGGTCATCCTCTTCATAGGCCAGTCACCTTAAAGTATTGCCAATTTTAAAGGTCCGTAAGCTTCCCAGGTCCACCTCTTAAAGGGCCAGTACACTTAAAATGCTGTTGTTTCGAGGGTTTGTACACAACCCTGGTCAACCTCTTAAAGGACATAATTCCCTAAATTTGTCACCTCTTCAAGGGTTTGTCCACTTCTAGGGTCTGCCTCTTAAAGGGCCAGTCCGCAAAACATGTCACATGTTCAAGTGGCTTTCCACTTCATAAGCCACATTGACATTTCCAAAGGTCTGTCCATTCCCAGGGTTGTCTCTTAGAAGGCCACCCACACACAATAATGCATCTTTAAGGACTGTCCACTTCCATGGTCATCCTCTTCATAGGCCAGTCACCTTAAAGTATTGCCAATTTTAAAGGTCCGTAAGCTTCCCGGGTCCACCTCTTAAAGGGCCAGTACACTTAAAATGCTGTTGTTTCGAGGGTTTGTACACAACCCTGGTCAACCTCTTAAAGGACATAATTCCCTAAATTTGCCACCTCTTCAAGGGTTTGTCCACTTCTAGGGTCTGCCTCTTAAAGGGCCAGTCTGCAAAACATGTCACATGTTCAAGTGGCTTTCCACTTCATAAGCCACATTGACATTTCCAAAGGTCTGTCCATTCCCAGGGTTGTCTCTTAGAAGGCCACCCACACACAATAATGCATCTTTAAGGACTGTCCACTTCCATGGTCATCCTCTTCATAGGCCAGTCACCTTAAAGTATTGCCAATTTTAAAGGTCCGTAAGCTTCCCGGGTCCACCTCTTAAAGGGCCAGTACACTTAAAATGCTGTTGTTTCGAGGGTTTGTACACAACCCTGGTCAACCTCTTAAAGGACATAATTCCCTAAATTTGTCACCTCTTCAAGGGTTTGTCCACATCTAGGGTCTGACTCTTAAAGGGCCAGTCATCAAAACATGTCACATGTTCAAGTGGATTTCCACTTCATAAGCCACATTGACATTTCCAAAGGTCTGTCCATTCCCAGGGTTGTCTCTTAGAAGGCCACCCACACACAATAATGCATCTTTAAGGACTGTCCACTTCCATGGTCATCCTCTTCATAGGCCAGTCACCTTAAAGTATTGCCAATTTTAAAGGTCCGTAAGCTTCCCAGGTCCACCTCTTAAAGGGCCAGTACACTTAAAATGCTGTTGTTTGGAGGGTTTGTACACAACCCTGATCAACCTCTTAAAGGACATAATTCCCTAAATTTGTCACCTCTTCAAGGGTTTGTCCACTTCTAGGGTCTGCCTCTTAAAGGGCCAGTCCGCAAAACATGTCACATGTTCAAGTGGCTTTCCACTTCATAAGCCACATTGACATTTCCAAAGGTCTGTCCATTCCCAGGGTTGTCTCTTAGAAGGCCACCCACACACAATAATGCATCTTTAAGGACTGTCCACTTCCATGGTCATCCTCTTCATAGGCCAGTCACCTTAAAGTATTGCCAATTTTAAAGGTCCGTAAGCTTCCCAGGTCCACCTCTTAAAGGGCCAGTACACTTAAAATGCTGTTGTTTCGAGGGTTTGTACACAACCCTGGTCAACCTCTTAAAGGACATAATTCCCTAAATTTGTCACCTCTTCAAGGGTTTGTCCACTTCTAGGGTCTGCCTCTTAAAGGGCCAGTCCGCAAAACATGTCACATGTTCAAGTGGCTTTCCACTTCATAAGCCACATTGACATTTCCAAAGGTCTGTCCATTCCCAGGGTTGTCTCTTAGAAGGCCACCCACACACAATAATGCATCTTTAAGGACTGTCCACTTCCATGGTCATCCTCTTCATAGGCCAGTCACCTTAAAGTATTGCCAATTTTAAAGGTCCGTAAGCTTCCCAGGTCCACCTCTTAAAGGGCCAGTACACTTAAAATGCTGTTGTTTCGAGGGTTTGTACACAACCCTGGTCAACCTCTTAAAGGACATAATTCCCTAAATTTGCCACCTCTTCAAGGGTTTGTCCACTTCTAGGGTCTGCCTCTTAAAGGGCCAGTCTGCAAAACATGTCACATGTTCAAGTGGCTTTCCACTTCATAAGCCACATTGACATTTCCAAAGGTATGTCCATTCCCAGGGTTGTCTCTTAGAAGGCCACCCACACACAATAATGCATCTTTAAGGACTGTCCACTTCCATGGTCATCCTCTTCATAGGCCAGTCACCTTAAAGTATTGCCAATTTTAAAGGTCCGTAAGCTTCCCAGGTCCACCTCTTAAAGGGCCAGTACACTTAAAATGCTGTTGTTTCGAGGGTTTGTACACAACCCTGGTCAACCTCTTAAAGGACATAATTCCCTAAATTTGTCACCTCTTCAAGGGTTTGTCCACATCTAGGGTCTGACTCTTAAAGGGCCAGTCATCAAAACATGTCACATGTTCAAGTGGATTTCCACTTCATAAGCCACATTGACATTTCCAAAGGTCTGTCCATTCCCAGGGTTGTCTCTTAGAAGGCCACCCACACACAATAATGCATCTTTAAGGACTGTCCACTTCCATGGTCATCCTCTTCATAGGCCAGTCACCTTAAAGTATTGCCAATTTTAAAGGTCCGTAAGCTTCCCAGGTCCACCTCTTAAAGGGCCAGTACACTTAAAATGCTGTTGTTTGGAGGGTTTGTACACAACCCTGATCAACCTCTTAAAGGACATAATTCCCTAAATTTGTCACCTCTTCAAGGGTTTGTCCACTTCTAGGGTCTGCCTCTTAAAGGGCCAGTCCGCAAAACATGTCACATGTTCAAGTGGCTTTCCACTTCATAAGCCACATTGACATTTCCAAAGGTCTGTCCATTCCCAGGGTTGTCTCTTAGAAGGCCACCCACACACAATAATGCATCTTTAAGGACTGTCCACTTCCATGGTCATCCTCTTCATAGGCCAGTCACCTTAAAGTATTGCCAATTTTAAAGGTCCGTAAGCTTCCCAGGTCCACCTCTTAAAGGGCCAGTACACTTAAAATGCTGTTGTTTCGAGGGTTTGTACACAACCCTGGTCAACCTCTTAAAGGACATAATTCCCTAAATTTGTCACCTCTTCAAGGGTTTGTCCACTTCTAGGGTCTGCCTCTTAAAGGGCCAGTCCGCAAAACATGTCACATGTTCAAGTGGCTTTCCACTTCATAAGCCACATTGACATTTCCAAAGGTCTGTCCATTCCCAGGGTTGTCTCTTAGAAGGCCACCCACACACAATAATGCATCTTTAAGGACTGTCCACTTCCATGGTCATCCTCTTCATAGGCCAGTCACCTTAAAGTATTGCCAATTTTAAAGGTCCGTAAGCTTCCCAGGTCCACCTCTTAAAGGGCCAGTACACTTAAAATGCTGTTGTTTCGAGGGTTTGTACACAACCCTGGTCAACCTCTTAAAGGACATAATTCCCTAAATTTGCCACCTCTTCAAGGGTTTGTCCACTTCTAGGGTCTGCCTCTTAAAGGGCCAGTCTGCAAAACATGTCACATGTTCAAGTGGCTTTCCACTTCATAAGCCACATTGACATTTCCAAAGGTATGTCCATTCCCAGGGTTGTCTCTTAGAAGGCCACCCACACACAATAATGCATCTTTAAGGACTGTCCACTTCCATGGTCATCCTCTTCATAGGCCAGTCACCTTAAAGTATTGCCAATTTTAAAGGTCCGTAAGCTTCCCAGGTCCACCTCTTAAAGGGCCAGTACACTTAAAATGCTGTTGTTTCGAGGGTTTGTACACAACCCTGGTCAACCTCTTAAAGGACATAATTCCCTAAATTTGTCACCTCTTCAAGGGTTTGTCCACATCTAGGGTCTGCCTCTTAAAGGGCCAGTCATCAAAACATGTCACATGTTCAAGTGGATTTCCACTTCATAAGCCACATTGACATTTCCAAAGGTCTGTCCATTCCCAGGGTTGTCTCTTAGAAGGCCACCCACACACAATAATGCATCTTTAAGGACTGTCCACTTCCATGGTCATCCTCTTCATAGGCCAGTCACCTTAAAGTATTGCCAATTTTAAAGGTCCGTAAGCTTCCCAGGTCCACCTCTTAAAGGGCCAGTACACTTAAAATGCTGTTGTTTCGAGGGTTTGTACACAACCCTGGTCAACCTCTTAAAGGACATAATTCCCTAAATTTGTCACCTCTTCAAGGGTTTGTCCACTTCTAGGGTCTGCCTCTTAAAGGGCCAGTCCGCAAAACATGTCACATGTTCAAGTGGCTTTCCACTTCATAAGCCACATTGACATTTCCAAAGGTCTGTCCATTCCCAGGGTTGTCTCTTAGAAGGCCACCCACACACAATAATGCATCTTTAAGGACTGTCCACTTCCATGGTCATCCTCTTCATAGGCCAGTCACCTTAAAGTATTGCCAATTTTAAAGGTCCGTAAGCTTCCCAGGTCCACCTCTTAAAGGGCCAGTACACTTAAAATGCTGTTGTTTCGAGGGTTTGTACACAACCCTGGTCAACCTCTTAAAGGACATTATTCCCTAAATTTGTCACCTCTTCAAGGGTTTGTCCACTTCTAGGGTCTGCCTCTTAAAGGGCCAGTCCGCAAAACATGTCACATGTTCAAGTGGCTTTCCACTTCATAAGCCACATTGACATTTCCAAAGGTCTGTCCATTCCCAGGGTTGTCTCTTAGAAGGCCACCCACACACAATAATGCATCTTTAAGGACTGTCCACTTCCATGGTCATCCTCTTCATAGGCCAGTCACCTTAAAGTATTGCCAATTTTAAAGGTCCGTAAGCTTCCCAGGTCCACCTCTTAAAGGGCCAGAACACTTAAAATGCTGTTGTTTCGAGGGTTTGTACACAACCCTGGTCAACCTCTTAAAGGACATAATTCCCTAAATTTGTCACCTCTTCAAGGGTTTGTCCACTTCTGGGGTCTGCCTCTTAAAGGGCCAGTCCGCAAAACATGTCACATGTTCAAGTGGCTTTCCACTTCATAAGCCACATTGACATTTCCAAAGGTCTGTCCATTCCCAGGGTTGTCTCTTAGAAGGCCACCCACACACAATAATGCATCTTTAAGGACTGTCCACTTCCATGGTCATCCTCTTCATAGGCCAGTCACCTTAAAGTATTGCCAATTTTAAAGGCCCGTAAGCTTCCCAGGTCCACCTCTTAAAGGGCCAGTACACTTAAAATGCTGTTGTTTCGAGGGTTTGTACACAACCCTGGTCAACCTCTTAAAGGACATAATTCCCTAAATTTGTCACCTCTTCAAGGGTTTGTCCACTTCTAGGGTCTGCCTCTTAAAGGGCCAGTCCGCAAAACATGTCACATGTTCAAGTGGCTTTCCACTTCATAAGCCACATTGACATTTCCAAAGGTCTGTCCATTCCCAGGGTTGTCTCTCAGAAGGCCACCCACACACAATAATGCATCTTTAAGGACTGTCCACTTCCATGGTCATCCTCTTCATAGGCCAGTCACCTTAAAGTATTGCCAATTTTAAAGGTCCGTAAGCTTCCCAGGTCCACCTCTTAAAGGGCCAGTACACTTAAAATGCTGTTGTTTCGAGGGTTTGTACACAACCCTGGTCAACCTCTTAAAGGACATAATTCCCTAAATTTGTCACCTCTTCAAGGGTTTGTCCACATCTAGGGTCTGCCTCTTAAAGGGCCAGTCCGCAAAACATGTCACATGTTCAAGTGGATTTCCACTTCATAAGCCACATTGACATTTCCAAAGGTCTGTCCATTCCCAGGGTTGTCTCTTAGAAGGCCACCCACACACAATAATGCATCTTTAAGGACTGTCCACTTCCATGGTCATCCTCTTCATAGGCCAGTCACCTTAAAGTATTGCCAATTTTAAAGGTCCGTAAGCTTCCCAGGTCCACCTCTTAAAGGGCCAGTACACTTAAAATGCTGTTGTTTCGAGGGTTTGTACACAACCCTGGTCAACCTCTTAAAGGACATAATTCCCTAAATTTGTCACCTCTTCAAGGGTTTGTCCACTTCTGGGGTCTGCCTCTTAAAGGGCCAGTCCGCAAAACATGTCACATGTTCAAGTGGCTTTCCACTTCATAAGCCACATTGACATTTCCAAAGGTCTGTCCATTCCCAGGGTTGTCTCTTAGAAGGCCACCCACACACAATAATGCATCTTTAAGGACTGTCCACTTCCATGGTCATCCTCTTCATAGGCCAGTCACCTTAAAGTATTGCCAATTTTAAAGGCCCGTAAGCTTCCCAGGTCCACCTCTTAAAGGGCCAGTACACTTAAAATGCTGTTGTTTCGAGGGTTTGTACACAACCCTGGTCAACCTCTTAAAGGACATAATTCCCTAAATTTGTCACCTCTTCAAGGGTTTGTCCACTTCTAGGGTCTGCCTCTTAAAGGGCCAGTCCGCAAAACATGTCACATGTTCAAGTGGCTTTCCACTTCATAAGCCACATTGACATTTCCAAAGGTCTGTCCATTCCCAGGGTTGTCTCTCAGAAGGCCACCCACACACAATAATGCATCTTTAAGGACTGTCCACTTCCATGGTCATCCTCTTCATAGGCCAGTCACCTTAAAGTATTGCCAATTTTAAAGGTCCGTAAGCTTCCCAGGTCCACCTCTTAAAGGGCCAGTACACTTAAAATGCTGTTGTTTCGAGGGTTTGTACACAACCCTGGTCAACCTCTTAAAGGACATAATTCCCTAAATTTGTCACCTCTTCAAGGGTTTGTCCACATCTAGGGTCTGCCTCTTAAAGGGCCAGTCCGCAAAACATGTCACATGTTCAAGTGGATTTCCACTTCATAAGCCACATTGACATTTCCAAAGGTCTGTCCATTCCCAGGGTTGTCTCTTAGAAGGCCACCCACACACAATAATGCATCTTTAAGGACTGTCCACTTCCATGGTCATCCTCTTCATAGGCCAGTCACCTTAAAGTATTGCCAATTTTAAAGGTCCGTAAGCTTCCCAGGTCCACCTCTTAAAGGGCCAGTACACTTAAAATGCTGTTGTTTTGAGGGTTTGTACACAACCCTGGTCAACCTCTTAAAGGACATAATTCCCTAAATTTGTCACCTCTTCAAGGGTTTGTCCACTTCTAGGGTCTGCCTCTTAAAGGGCCAGTCCGCAAAACATGTCACATGTTCAAGTGGCTTTCCACTTCATAAGCCACATTGACATTTCCAAAGGTCTGTCCATTCCCAGGGTTGTCTCTTAGAAGGCCACCCACACACAATAATGCATCTTTAAGGACTGTCCACTTCCATGGTCATCCTCTTCATAGGCCAGTCACCTTAAAGTATTGCCAATTTTAAAGGTCCGTAAGCTTCCCGGGTCCACCTCTTAAAGGGCCAGTACACTTAAAATGCTGTTGTTTCGAGGGTTTGTACACAACCCTGGTCAACCTCTTAAAGGACATAATTCCCTAAATTTGTCACCTCTTCAAGGGTTTGTCCACAACTAGGGCCTGCCTCTTAAAGGGCCAGTCATCAAAACATGTCACATGTTCAAGTGGATTTCCACTTCATAAGCCACATTGAAATTTCCAAAGGTCTGTCCATTCCCAGGGTTGTCTCTTAGAAGGCCACCCACACACAATAATGCATCTTTAAGGACTGTCCACTTCCATGGTCATCCTCTTCATAGGCCAGTCACCTTAAAGTATTGCCAATTTTAAAGGTCCGTAAGCTTCCCAGGTCCACCTCTTAAAGGGCCAGTACACTTAAAATGCTGTTGTTTCGAGGGTTTGTACACAACCCTGGTCAACCTCTTAAAGGACATAATTCCCTAAATTTGTCACCTCTTCAAGGGTTTGTCCACTTCTAGGGTCTGCCTCTTAAAGGGCCAGTCCGCAAAACATGTCACATGTTCAAGTGGCTTTCCACTTCATAAGCCACATTGACATTTCCAAAGGTCTGTCCATTCCCAGGGTTGTCTCTTAGAAGGCCACCCACACACAATAATGCATCTTTAAGGACTGTCCACTTCCATGGTCATCCTCTTCATAGGCCAGTCACCTTAAAGTATTGCCAATTTTAAAGGTCCGTAAGCTTCCCAGGTCCACCTCTTAAAGGGCCAGTACACTTAAAATGCTGTTGTTTCGAGGGTTTGTACACAACCCTGGTCAACCTCTTAAAGGACATTATTCCCTAAATTTGTCACCTCTTCAAGGGTTTGTCCACTTCTAGGGTCTGCCTCTTAAAGGGCCAGTCCGCAAAACATGTCACATGTTCAAGTGGCTTTCCACTTCATAAGCCACATTGACATTTCCAAAGGTCTGTCCATTCCCAGGGTTGTCTCTTAGAAGGCCACCCACACACAATAATGCATCTTTAAGGACTGTCCACTTCCATGGTCATCCTCTTCATAGGCCAGTCACCTTAAAGTATTGCCAATTTTAAAGGTCCGTAAGCTTCCCAGGTCCACCTCTTAAAGGGCCAGTACACTTAAAATGCTGTTGTTTCGAGGGTTTGTACACAACCCTGGTCAACCTCTTAAAGGACATAATTCCCTAAATTTGTCACCTCTTCAAGGGTTTGTCCACTTCTGGGGTCTGCCTCTTAAAGGGCCAGTCCGCAAAACATGTCACATGTTCAAGTGGCTTTCCACTTCATAAGCCACATTGACATTTCCAAAGGTCTGTCCATTCCCAGGGTTGTCTCTTAGAAGGCCACCCACACACAATAATGCATCTTTAAGGACTGTCCACTTCCATGGTCATCCTCTTCATAGGCCAGTCACCTTAAAGTATTGCCAATTTTAAAGGCCCGTAAGCTTCCCAGGTCCACCTCTTAAAGGGCCAGTACACTTAAAATGCTGTTGTTTCGAGGGTTTGTACACAACCCTGGTCAACCTCTTAAAGGACATAATTCCCTAAATTTGTCACCTCTTCAAGGGTTTGTCCACTTCTAGGGTCTGCCTCTTAAAGGGCCAGTCCGCAAAACATGTCACATGTTCAAGTGGCTTTCCACTTCATAAGCCACATTGACATTTCCAAAGGTCTGTCCATTCCCAGGGTTGTCTCTCAGAAGGCCACCCACACACAATAATGCATCTTTAAGGACTGTCCACTTCCATGGTCATCCTCTTCATAGGCCAGTCACCTTAAAGTATTGCCAATTTTAAAGGTCCGTAAGCTTCCCAGGTCCACCTCTTAAAGGGCCAGTACACTTAAAATGCTGTTGTTTCGAGGGTTTGTACACAACCCTGGTCAACCTCTTAAAGGACATAATTCCCTAAATTTGTCACCTCTTCAAGGGTTTGTCCACATCTAGGGTCTGCCTCTTAAAGGGCCAGTCCGCAAAACATGTCACATGTTCAAGTGGATTTCCACTTCATAAGCCACATTGACATTTCCAAAGGTCTGTCCATTCCCAGGGTTGTCTCTTAGAAGGCCACCCACACACAATAATGCATCTTTAAGGACTGTCCACTTCCATGGTCATCCTCTTCATAGGCCAGTCACCTTAAAGTATTGCCAATTTTAAAGGTCCGTAAGCTTCCCAGGTCCACCTCTTAAAGGGCCAGTACACTTAAAATGCTGTTGTTTCGAGGGTTTGTACACAACCCTGGTCAACCTCTTAAAGGACATAATTCCCTAAATTTGTCACCTCTTCAAGGGTTTGTCCACTTCTAGGGTCTGCCTCTTAAAGGGCCAGTCCGCAAAACATGTCACATGTTCAAGTGGCTTTCCACTTCATAAGCCACATTGACATTTCCAAAGGTCTGTCCATTCCCAGGGTTGTCTCTTAGAAGGCCACCCACACACAATAATGCATCTTTAAGGACTGTCCACTTCCATGGTCATCCTCTTCATAGGCCAGTCACCTTAAAGTATTGCCAATTTTAAAGGTCCGTAAGCTTCCCAGGTCCACCTCTTAAAGGGCCAGTACACTTAAAATGCTGTTGTTTCGAGGGTTTGTACACAACCCTGGTCAACCTCTTAAAGGACATAATTCCCTAAATTTGTCACCTCTTCAAGGGTTTGTCCACTTCTAGGGTCTGCCTCTTAAAGGGCCAGTCCGCAAAACATGTCACATGTTCAAGTGGCTTTCCACTTCATAAGCCACATTGACATTTCCAAAGGTCTGTCCATTCCCAGGGTTGTCTCTTAGAAGGCCACCCACACACAATAATGCATCTTTAAGGACTGTCCACTTCCATGGTCATCCTCTTCATAGGCCAGTCACCTTAAAGTATTGCCAATTTTAAAGGTCCGTAAGCTTCCCGGGTCCACCTCTTAAAGGGCCAGTACACTTAAAATGCTGTTGTTTCGAGGGTTTGTACACAACCCTGGTCAACCTCTTAAAGGACATAATTCCCTAAATTTGTCACCTCTTCAAGGGTTTGTCCACAACTAGGGTCTGCCTCTTAAAGGGCCAGTCATCAAAACATGTCACATGTTCAAGTGGATTTCCACTTCATAAGCCACATTGACATTTCCAAAGGTCTGTCCATTCCCAGGGTTGTCTCTTAGAAGGCCACCCACACACAATAATGCATCTTTAAGGACTGTCCACTTCCATGGTCATCCTCTTCATAGGCCAGTCACCTTAAAGTATTGCCAATTTTAAAGGTCCGTAAGCTTCCCAGGTCCACCTCTTAAAGGGCCAGTACACTTAAAATGCTGTTGTTTCGAGGGTTTGTACACAACCCTGGTCAACCTCTTAAAGGACATAATTCCCTAAATTTGTCACCTCTTCAAGGGTATGTCCACTTCTAGGGTCTGCCTCTTAAAGGGCCAGTCCGCAAAACATGTCACATGTTCAAGTGGCTTTCCACTTCATAAGCCACATTGACATTTCCAAAGGTCTGTCCATTCCCAGGGTTGTCTCTTAGAAGGCCACCCACACACAATAATGCATCTTTAAGGACTGTCCACTTCCATGGTCATCCTCTTCATAGGCCAGTCACCTTAAAGTATTGCCAATTTTAAAGGTCCGTAAGCTTCCCAGGTCCACCTCTTAAAGGGCCAGTACACTTAAAATGCTGTTGTTTCGAGAATTTGTACACAACCCTGGTCAACCTCTTAAAGGACATTATTCCCTAAATTTGTCACCTCTTCAAGGGTTTGTCCACTTCTAGGGTCTGCCTCTTAAAGGGCCAGTCCGCAAAACATGTCACATGTTCAAGTGGCTTTCCACTTCATAAGCCACATTGACATTTCCAAAGGTCTGTCCATTCCCAGGGTTGTCTCTTAGAAGGCCACCCACACACAATAATGCATCTTTAAGGACTGTCCACTTCCATGGTCATCCTCTTCATAGGCCAGTCACCTTAAAGTATTGCCAATTTTAAAGGTCCGTAAGCTTCCCAGGTCCACCTCTTAAAGGGCCAGTACACTTAAAATGCTGTTGTTTCGAGGGTTTGTACACAACCCTGGTCAACCTCTTAAAGGACATAATTCCCTAAATTTGTCACCTCTTCAAGGGTTTGTCCACTTCTGGGGTCTGCCTCTTAAAGGGCCAGTCCGCAAAACATGTCACATGTTCAAGTGGCTTTCCACTTCATAAGCCACATTGACATTTCCAAAGGTCTGTCCATTCCCAGGGTTGTCTCTTAGAAGGCCACCCACACACAATAATGCATCTTTAAGGACTGTCCACTTCCATGGTCATCCTCTTCATAGGCCAGTCACCTTAAAGTATTGCCAATTTTAAAGGCCCGTAAGCTTCCCAGGTCCACCTCTTAAAGGGCCAGTACACTTAAAATGCTGTTGTTTCGAGGGTTTGTACACAACCCTGGTCAACCTCTTAAAGGACATAATTCCCTAAATTTGTCACCTCTTCAAGGGTTTGTCCACTTCTAGGGTCTGCCTCTTAAAGGGCCAGTCCGCAAAACATGTCACATGTTCAAGTGGCTTTCCACTTCATAAGCCACATTGACATTTCCAAAGGTCTGTCCATTCCCAGGGTTGTCTCTCAGAAGGCCACCCACACACAATAATGCATCTTTAAGGACTGTCCACTTCCATGGTCATCCTCTTCATAGGCCAGTCACCTTAAAGTATTGCCAATTTTAAAGGTCCGTAAGCTTCCCAGGTCCACCTCTTAAAGGGCCAGTACACTTAAAATGCTGTTGTTTCGAGGGTTTGTACACAACCCTGGTCAACCTCTTAAAGGACATAATTCCCTAAATTTGTCACCTCTTCAAGGGTTTGTCCACATCTAGGGTCTGCCTCTTAAAGGGCCAGTCCGCAAAACATGTCACATGTTCAAGTGGCTTTCCACTTCATAAGCCACATTGACATTTCCAAAGGTCTGTCCATTCCCAGGGTTGTCTCTTAGAAGGCCACCCACACACAATAATGCATCTTTAAGGACTGTCCACTTCCATGGTCATCCTCTTCATAGGCCAGTCACCTTAAAGTATTGCCAATTTTAAAGGTCCGTAAGCTTCCCAGGTCCACCTCTTAAAGGGCCAGTACACTTAAAATGCTGTTGTTTCGAGGGTTTGTACACAACCCTGGTCAACCTCTTAAAGGACATAATTCCCTAAATTTGTCACCTCTTCAAGGGTTTGTCCACTTCTAGGGTCTGCCTCTTAAAGGGCCAGTCCGCAAAACATGTCACATGTTCAAGTGGCTTTCCACTTCATAAGCCACATTGACATTTCCAAAGGTCTGTCCATTCCCAGGGTTGTCTCTTAGAAGGCCACCCACACACAATAATGCATCTTTAAGGACTGTCCACTTCCATGGTCATCCTCTTCATAGGCCAGTCACCTTAAAGTATTGCCAATTTTAAAGGTCCGTAAGCTTCCCAGGTCCACCTCTTAAAGGGCCAGTACACTTAAAATGCTGTTGTTTCGAGGGTTTGTACACAACCCTGGTCAACCTCTTAAAGGACATAATTCCCTAAATTTGTCACCTCTTCAAGGGTTTGTCCACTTCTAGGGTCTGCCTCTTAAAGGGCCAGTCCGCAAAACATGTCACATGTTCAAGTGGCTTTCCACTTCATAAGCCACATTGACATTTCCAAAGGTCTGTCCATTCCCAGGGTTGTCTCTTAGAAGGCCACCCACACACAATAATGCATCTTTAAGGACTGTCCACTTCCATGGTCATCCTCTTCATAGGCCAGTCACCTTAAAGTATTGCCAATTTTAAAGGTCCGTAAGCTTCCCGGGTCCACCTCTTAAAGGGCCAGTACACTTAAAATGCTGTTGTTTCGAGGGTTTGTACACAACCCTGGTCAACCTCTTAAAGGACATAATTCCCTAAATTTGTCACCTCTTCAAGGGTTTGTCCACTTCTAGGGTCTGCCTCTTAAAGGGCCAGTCCGCAAAACATGTCACATGTTCAAGTGGCTTTCCACTTCATAAGCCACATTGACATTTCCAAAGGTCTGTCCATTCCCAGGGTTGTCTCTTAGAAGGCCACCCACACACAATAATGCATCTTTAAGGACTGTCCACTTCCATGGTCATCCTCTTCATAGGCCAGTCACCTTAAAGTATTGCCAATTTTAAAGGTCCGTAAGCTTCCCAGGTCCACCTCTTAAAGGGCCAGTACACTTAAAATGCTGTTGTTTCGAGGGTTTGTACACAACCCTGGTCAACCTCTTAAAGGACATAATTCCCTAAATTTGTCACCTCTTCAAGGGTTTGTCCACTTCTAGGGTCTGCCTCTTAAAGGGCCAGTCCGCAAAACATGTCACATGTTCAAGTGGCTTTCCACTTCATAAGCCACATTGACATTTCCAAAGGTCTGTCCATTCCCAGGGTTGTCTCTTAGAAGGCCACCCACACACAATAATGCATCTTTAAGGACTGTCCACTTCCATGGTCATCCTCTTCATAGGCCAGTCACCTTAAAGTATTGCCAATTTTAAAGGTCCGTAAGCTTCCCGGGTCCACCTCTTAAAGGGCCAGTACACTTAAAATGCTGTTGTTTCGAGGGTTTGTACACAACCCTGGTCAACCTCTTAAAGGACATAATTCCCTAAATTTGCCACCTCTTCAAGGGTTTGTCCACTTCTAGGGTCTGCCTCTTAAAGGGCCAGTCTGCAAAACATGTCACATGTTCAAGTGGCTTTCCACTTCATAAGCCACATTGACATTTCCAAAGGTCTGTCCATTCCCAGGGTTGTCTCTTAGAAGGCCACCCACACACAATAATGCATCTTTAAGGACTGTCCACTTCCATGGTCATCCTCTTCATAGGCCAGTCACCTTAAAGTATTGCCAATTTTAAAGGTCCGTAAGCTTCCCAGGTCCACCTCTTAAAGGGCCAGTACACTTAAAATGCTGTTGTTTCGAGGGTTTGTACACAACCCTGGTCAACCTCTTAAAGGACATAATTCCCTAAATTTGTCACCTCTTCAAGGGTTTGTCCACTTCTAGGGTCTGCCTCTTAAAGGGCCAGTCCGCAAAACATGTCACATGTTCAAGTGGCTTTCCACTTCATAAGCCACATTGACATTTCCAAAGGTCTGTCCATTCCCAGGGTTGTCTCTTAGAAGGCCACCCACACACAATAATGCATCTTTAAGGACTGTCCACTTCCATGGTCATCCTCTTCATAGGCCAGTCACCTTAAAGTATTGCCAATTTTAAAGGTCCGTAAGCTTCCCGGGTCCACCTCTTAAAGGGCCAGTACACTTAAAATGCTGTTGTTTCGAGGGTTTGTACACAACCCTGGTCAACCTCTTAAAGGACATAATTCCCTAAATTTGTCACCTCTTCAAGGGTTTGTCCACATCTAGGGTCTGCCTCTTAAAGGGCCAGTCCGCAAAACATGTCACATGTTCAAGTGGATTTCCACTTCATAAGCCACATTGACATTTCCAAAGGTCTGTCCATTCCCAGGGTTGTCTCTTAGAAGGCCACCCACACACAATAATGCATCTTTAAGGACTGTCCACTTCCATGGTCATCCTCTTCATAGGCCAGTCACCTTAAAGTATTGCCAATTTTAAAGGTCCGTAAGCTTCCCAGGTCCACCTCTTAAAGGGCCAGTACACTTAAAATGCTGTTGTTTCGAGGGTTTGTACACAACCCTGGTCAACCTCTTAAAGGACATAATTCCCTAAATTTGTCACCTCTTCAAGGGTTTGTCCACTTCTAGGGTCTGCCTCTTAAAGGGCCAGTCCGCAAAACATGTCACATGTTCAAGTGGCTTTCCACTTCATAAGCCACATTGACATTTCCAAAGGTCTGTCCATTCCCAGGGTTGTCTCTTAGAAGGCCACCCACACACAATAATGCATCTTTAAGGACTGTCCACTTCCATGGTCATCCTCTTCATAGGCCAGTCACCTTAAAGTATTGCCAATTTTAAAGGTCCGTAAGCTTCCCAGGTCCACCTCTTAAAGGGCCAGTACACTTAAAATGCTGTTGTTTCGAGGGTTTGTACACAACCCTGGTCAACCTCTTAAAGGACATAATTCCCTAAATTTGTCACCTCTTCAAGGGTTTGTCCACTTCTAGGGTCTGCCTCTTAAAGGGCCAGTCCGCAAAACATGTCACATGTTCAAGTGGCTTTCCACTTCATAAGCCACATTGACATTTCCAAAGGTCTGTCCATTCCCAGGGTTGTCTCTTAGAAGGCCACCCACACACAATAATGCATCTTTAAGGACTGTCCACTTCCATGGTCATCCTCTTCATAGGCCAGTCACCTTAAAGTATTGCCAATTTTAAAGGTCCGTAAGCTTCCCAGGTCCACCTCTTAAAGGGCCAGTACACTTAAAATGCTGTTGTTTCGAGGGTTTGTACACAACCCTGGTCAACCTCTTAAAGGACATAATTCCCTAAATTTGTCACCTCTTCAAGGGTTTGTCCACTTCTAGGGTCTGCCTCTTAAAGGGCCAGTCCGCAAAACATGTCACATGTTCAAGTGGCTTTCCACTTCATAAGCCACATTGACATTTCCAAAGGTCTGTCCATTCCCAGGGTTGTCTCTTAGAAGGCCACCCACACACAATAATGCATCTTTAAGGACTGTCCACTTCCATGGTCATCCTCTTCATAGGCCAGTCACCTTAAAGTATTGCCAATTTTAAAGGTCCGTAAGCTTCCCAGGTCCACCTCTTAAAGGGCCAGTACACTTAAAATGCTGTTGTTTCGAGGGTTTGTACACAACCCTGGTCAACCTCTTAAAGGACATAATTCCCTAAATTTGTCACCTCTTCAAGGGTTTGTCCACTTCTAGGGTCTGCCTCTTAAAGGGCCAGTCCGCAAAACATGTCACATGTTCAAGTGGCTTTCCACTTCATAAGCCACATTGACATTTCCAAAGGTCTGTCCATTCCCAGGGTTGTCTCTTAGAAGGCCACCCACACACAATAATGCATCTTTAAGGACTGTCCACTTCCATGGTCATCCTCTTCATAGGCCAGTCACCTTAAAGTATTGCCAATTTTAAAGGTCCGTAAGCTTCCCAGGTCCACCTCTTAAAGGGCCAGTACACTTAAAATGCTGTTGTTTCGAGGGTTTGTACACAACCCTGGTCAACCTCTTAAAGGACATAATTCCCTAAATTTGTCACCTCTTCAAGGGTTTGTCCACATCTAGGGTCTGCCTCTTAAAGGGCCAGTCATCAAAACATGTCACATGTTCAAGTGGATTTCCACTTCATAAGCCACATTGACATTTCCAAAGGTCTGTCCATTCCCAGGGTTGTCTCTTAGAAGGCCACCCACACACAATAATGCATCTTTAAGGACTGTCCACTTCCATGGTCATCCTCTTCATAGGCCAGTCACCTTAAAGTATTGCCAATTTTAAAGGTCCGTAAGCTTCCCAGGTCCACCTCTTAAAGGGCCAGTACACTTAAAATGCTGTTGTTTCGAGGGTTTGTACACAACCCTGGTCAACCTCTTAAAGGACATAATTCCCTAAATTTGTCACCTCTTCAAGGGTTTGTCCACTTCTAGGGTCTGCCTCTTAAAGGGCCAGTCTGCAAAACATGTCACATGTTCAAGTGGCTTTCCACTTCATAAGCCACATTGACATTTCCAAAGGTCTGTCCATTCCCAGGGTTGTCTCTTAGAAGGCCACCCACACACAATAATGCATCTTTAAGGACTGTCCACTTCCATGGTCATCCTCTTCATAGGCCAGTCACCTTAAAGTATTGCCAATTTTAAAGGTCCGTAAGCTTCCCAGGTCCACCTCTTAAAGGGCCAGTACACTTAAAATGCTGTTGTTTCGAGGGTTTGTACACAACCCTGGTCAACCTCTTAAAGGACATAATTCCCTAAATTTGTCACCTCTTCAAGGGTTTGTCCACATCTAGGGTCTGCCTCTTAAAGGGCCAGTCATCAAAACATGTCACATGTTCAAGTGGATTTCCACTTCATAAGCCACATTGACATTTCCAAAGGTCTGTCCATTCCCAGGGTTGTCTCTTAGAAGGCCACCCACACACAATAATGCATCTTTAAGGACTGTCCACTTCCATGGTCATCCTCTTCATAGGCCAGTCACCTTAAAGTATTGCCAATTTTAAAGGTCCGTAAGCTTCCCAGGTCCACCTCTTAAAGGGCCAGTACACTTAAAATGCTGTTGTTTCGAGGGTTTGTACACAACCCTGGTCAACCTCTTAAAGGACATAATTCCCTAAATTTGTCACCTCTTCAAGGGTTTGTCCACTTCTAGGGTCTGCCTCTTAAAGGGCCAGTCCGCAAAACATGTCACATGTTCAAGTGGCTTTCCACTTCATAAGCCACATTGACATTTCCAAAGGTCTGTCCATTCCCAGGGTTGTCTCTTAGAAGGCCACCCACACACAATAATGCATCTTTAAGGACTGTCCACTTCCATGGTCATCCTCTTCATAGGCCAGTCACCTTAAAGTATTGCCAATTTTAAAGGTCCGTAAGCTTCCCAGGTCCACCTCTTAAAGGGCCAGTACACTTAAAATGCTGTTGTTTCGAGGGTTTGTACACAACCCTGGTCAACCTCTTAAAGGACATTATTCCCTAAATTTGTCACCTCTTCAAGGGTTTGTCCACTTCTAGGGTCTGCCTCTTAAAGGGCCAGTCCGCAAAACATGTCACATGTTCAAGTGGCTTTCCACTTCATAAGCCACATTGACATTTCCAAAGGTCTGTCCATTCCCAGGGTTGTCTCTTAGAAGGCCACCCACACACAATAATGCATCTTTAAGGACTGTCCACTTCCATGGTCATCCTCTTCATAGGCCAGTCACCTTAAAGTATTGCCAATTTTAAAGGTCCGTAAGCTTCCCAGGTCCACCTCTTAAAGGGCCAGTACACTTAAAATGCTGTTGTTTCGAGGGTTTGTACACAACCCTGGTCAACCTCTTAAAGGACATAATTCCCTAAATTTGTCACCTCTTCAAGGGTTTGTCCACATCTAGGGTCTGCCTCTTAAAGGGCCAGTCCGCAAAACATGTCACATGTTCAAGTGGATTTCCACTTCATAAGCCACATTGACATTTCCAAAGGTCTGTCCATTCCCAGGGTTGTCTCTTAGAAGGCCACCCACACACAATAATGCATCTTTAAGGACTGTCCACTTCCATGGTCATCCTCTTCATAGGCCAGTCACCTTAAAGTATTGCCAATTTTAAAGGTCCGTAAGCTTCCCAGGTCCACCTCTTAAAGGGCCAGTACACTTAAAATGCTGTTGTTTCGAGGGTTTGTACACAACCCTGGTCAACCTCTTAAAGGACATAATTCCCTAAATTTGTCACCTCTTCAAGGGTTTGTCCACTTCTAGGGTCTGCCTCTTAAAGGGCCAGTCCGCAAAACATGTCACATGTTCAAGTGGCTTTCCACTTCATAAGCCACATTGACATTTCCAAAGGTCTGTCCATTCCCAGGGTTGTCTCTTAGAAGGCCACCCACACACAATAATGCATCTTTAAGGACTGTCCACTTCCATGGTCATCCTCTTCATAGGCCAGTCACCTTAAAGTATTGCCAATTTTAAAGGTCCGTAAGCTTCCCAGGTCCACCTCTTAAAGGGCCAGTACACTTAAAATGCTGTTGTTTCGAGGGTTTGTACACAACCCTGGTCAACCTCTTAAAGGACATAATTCCCTAAATTTGTCACCTCTTCAAGGGTTTGTCCACTTCTAGGGTCTGCCTCTTAAAGGGCCAGTCCGCAAAACATGTCACATGTTCAAGTGGCTTTCCACTTCATAAGCCACATTGACATTTCCAAAGGTCTGTCCATTCCCAGGGTTGTCTCTTAGAAGGCCACCCACACACAATAATGCATCTTTAAGGACTGTCCACTTCCATGGTCATCCTCTTCATAGGCCAGTCACCTTAAAGTATTGCCAATTTTAAAGGTCCGTAAGCTTCCCGGGTCCACCTCTTAAAGGGCCAGTACACTTAAAATGCTGTTGTTTCGAGGGTTTGTACACAACCCTGGTCAACCTCTTAAAGGACATAATTCCCTAAATTTGTCACCTCTTCAAGGGTTTGTCCACATCTAGGGTCTGCCTCTTAAAGGGCCAGTCCGCAAAACATGTCACATGTTCAAGTGGATTTCCACTTCATAAGCCACATTGACATTTCCAAAGGTCTGTCCATTCCCAGGGTTGTCTCTTAGAAGGCCACCCACACACAATAATGCATCTTTAAGGACTGTCCACTTCCATGGTCATCCTCTTCATAGGCCAGTCACCTTAAAGTATTGCCAATTTTAAAGGTCCGTAAGCTTCCCAGGTCCACCTCTTAAAGGGCCAGTACACTTAAAATGCTGTTGTTTCGAGGGTTTGTACACAACCCTGGTCAACCTCTTAAAGGACATAATTCCCTAAATTTGTCACCTCTTCAAGGGTTTGTCCACTTCTAGGGTCTGCCTCTTAAAGGGCCAGTCCGCAAAACATGTCACATGTTCAAGTGGCTTTCCACTTCATAAGCCACATTGACATTTCCAAAGGTCTGTCCATTCCCAGGGTTGTCTCTTAGAAGGCCACCCACACACAATAATGCATCTTTAAGGACTGTCCACTTCCATGGTCATCCTCTTCATAGGCCAGTCACCTTAAAGTATTGCCAATTTTAAAGGTCCGTAAGCTTCCCAGGTCCACCTCTTAAAGGGCCAGTACACTTAAAATGCTGTTGTTTCGAGGGTTTGTACACAACCCTGGTCAACCTCTTAAAGGACATAATTCCCTAAATTTGTCACCTCTTCAAGGGTTTGTCCACTTCTAGGGTCTGCCTCTTAAAGGGCCAGTCCGCAAAACATGTCACATGTTCAAGTGGCTTTCCACTTCATAAGCCACATTGACATTTCCAAAGGTCTGTCCATTCCCAGGGTTGTCTCTTAGAAGGCCACCCACACACAATAATGCATCTTTAAGGACTGTCCACTTCCATGGTCATCCTCTTCATAGGCCAGTCACCTTAAAGTATTGCCAATTTTAAAGGTCCGTAAGCTTCCCAGGTCCACCTCTTAAAGGGCCAGTACACTTAAAATGCTGTTGTTTCGAGGGTTTGTACACAACCCTGGTCAACCTCTTAAAGGACATAATTCCCTAAATTTGTCACCTCTTCAAGGGTTTGTCCACTTCTAGGGTCTGCCTCTTAAAGGGCCAGTCCGCAAAACATGTCACATGTTCAAGTGGCTTTCCACTTCATAAGCCACATTGACATTTCCAAAGGTCTGTCCATTCCCAGGGTTGTCTCTTAGAAGGCCACCCACACACAATAATGCATCTTTAAGGACTGTCCACTTCCATGGTCATCCTCTTCATAGGCCAGTCACCTTAAAGTATTGCCAATTTTAAAGGTCCGTAAGCTTCCCAGGTCCACCTCTTAAAGGGCCAGTACACTTAAAATGCTGTTGTTTCGAGGGTTTGTACACAACCCTGGTCAACCTCTTAAAGGACATAATTCCCTAAATTTGTCACCTCTTCAAGGGTTTGTCCACTTCTAGGGTCTGCCTCTTAAAGGGCCAGTCCGCAAAACATGTCACATGTTCAAGTGGCTTTCCACTTCATAAGCCACATTGACATTTCCAAAGGTCTGTCCATTCCCAGGGTTGTCTCTTAGAAGGCCACCCACACACAATAATGCATCTTTAAGGACTGTCCACTTCCATGGTCATCCTCTTCATAGGCCAGTCACCTTAAAGTATTGCCAATTTTAAAGGTCCGTAAGCTTCCCAGGTCCACCTCTTAAAGGGCCAGTACACTTAAAATGCTGTTGTTTCGAGGGTTTGTACACAACCCTGGTCAACCTCTTAAAGGACATAATTCCCTAAATTTGTCACCTCTTCAAGGGTTTGTCCACATCTAGGGTCTGCCTCTTAAAGGGCCAGTCATCAAAACATGTCACATGTTCAAGTGGATTTCCACTTCATAAGCCACATTGACATTTCCAAAGGTCTGTCCATTCCCAGGGTTGTCTCTTAGAAGGCCACCCACACACAATAATGCATCTTTAAGGACTGTCCACTTCCATGGTCATCCTCTTCATAGGCCAGTCACCTTAAAGTATTGCCAATTTTAAAGGTCCGTAAGCTTCCAGGTCCACCTCTTAAAGGGCCAGTACACTTAAAATGCTGTTGTTTCGAGGGTTTGTACACAACCCTGGTCAACCTCTTAAAGGACATTATTCCCTAAATTTGTCACCTCTTCAAGGGTTTGTCCACTTCTAGGGTCTGCCTCTTAAAGGGCCAGTCCGCAAAACATGTCACATGTTCAAGTGGCTTTCCACTTCATAAGCCACATTGACATTTCCAAAGGTCTGTCCATTCCCAGGGTTGTCTCTTAGAAGGCCACCCACACACAATAATGCATCTTTAAGGACTGTCCACTTCCATGGTCATCCTCTTCATAGGCCAGTCACCTTAAAGTATTGCCAATTTTAAAGGTCCGTAAGCTTCCCAGGTCCACCTCTTAAAGGGCCAGTACACTTAAAATGCTGTTGTTTCGAGGGTTTGTACACAACCCTGGTCAACCTCTTAAAGGACATAATTCCCTAAATTTGTCACCTCTTCAAGGGTTTGTCCACATCTAGGGTCTGCCTCTTAAAGGGCCAGTCCGCAAAACATGTCACATGTTCAAGTGGATTTCCACTTCATAAGCCACATTGACATTTCCAAAGGTCTGTCCATTCCCAGGGTTGTCTCTTAGAAGGCCACCCACACACAATAATGCATCTTTAAGGACTGTCCACTTCCATGGTCATCCTCTTCATAGGCCAGTCACCTTAAAGTATTGCCAATTTTAAAGGTCCGTAAGCTTCCCAGGTCCACCTCTTAAAGGGCCAGTACACTTAAAATGCTGTTGTTTCGAGGGTTTGTACACAACCCTGGTCAACCTCTTAAAGGACATAATTCCCTAAATTTGTCACCTCTTCAAGGGTTTGTCCACTTCTAGGGTCTGCCTCTTAAAGGGCCAGTCCGCAAAACATGTCACATGTTCAAGTGGCTTTCCACTTCATAAGCCACATTGACATTTCCAAAGGTCTGTCCATTCCCAGGGTTGTCTCTTAGAAGGCCACCCACACACAATAATGCATCTTTAAGGACTGTCCACTTCCATGGTCATCCTCTTCATAGGCCAGTCACCTTAAAGTATTGCCAATTTTAAAGGTCCGTAAGCTTCCCAGGTCCACCTCTTAAAGGGCCAGTACACTTAAAATGCTGTTGTTTCGAGGGTTTGTACACAACCCTGGTCAACCTCTTAAAGGACATAATTCCCTAAATTTGTCACCTCTTCAAGGGTTTGTCCACTTCTAGGGTCTGCCTCTTAAAGGGCCAGTCCGCAAAACATGTCACATGTTCAAGTGGCTTTCCACTTCATAAGCCACATTGACATTTCCAAAGGTCTGTCCATTCCCAGGGTTGTCTCTTAGAAGGCCACCCACACACAATAATGCATCTTTAAGGACTGTCCACTTCCATGGTCATCCTCTTCATAGGCCAGTCACCTTAAAGTATTGCCAATTTTAAAGGTCCGTAAGCTTCCCGGGTCCACCTCTTAAAGGGCCAGTACACTTAAAATGCTGTTGTTTCGAGGGTTTGTACACAACCCTGGTCAACCTCTTAAAGGACATAATTCCCTAAATTTGTCACCTCTTCAAGGGTTTGTCCACATCTAGGGTCTGCCTCTTAAAGGGCCAGTCCGCAAAACATGTCACATGTTCAAGTGGATTTCCACTTCATAAGCCACATTGACATTTCCAAAGGTCTGTCCATTCCCAGGGTTGTCTCTTAGAAGGCCACCCACACACAATAATGCATCTTTAAGGACTGTCCACTTCCATGGTCATCCTCTTCATAGGCCAGTCACCTTAAAGTATTGCCAATTTTAAAGGTCCGTAAGCTTCCCAGGTCCACCTCTTAAAGGGCCAGTACACTTAAAATGCTGTTGTTTCGAGGGTTTGTACACAACCCTGGTCAACCTCTTAAAGGACATAATTCCCTAAATTTGTCACCTCTTCAAGGGTTTGTCCACTTCTAGGGTCTGCCTCTTAAAGGGCCAGTCCGCAAAACATGTCACATGTTCAAGTGGCTTTCCACTTCATAAGCCACATTGACATTTCCAAAGGTCTGTCCATTCCCAGGGTTGTCTCTTAGAAGGCCACCCACACACAATAATGCATCTTTAAGGACTGTCCACTTCCATGGTCATCCTCTTCATAGGCCAGTCACCTTAAAGTATTGCCAATTTTAAAGGTCCGTAAGCTTCCCAGGTCCACCTCTTAAAGGGCCAGTACACTTAAAATGCTGTTGTTTCGAGGGTTTGTACACAACCCTGGTCAACCTCTTAAAGGACATAATTCCCTAAATTTGTCACCTCTTCAAGGGTTTGTCCACTTCTAGGGTCTGCCTCTTAAAGGGCCAGTCCGCAAAACATGTCACATGTTCAAGTGGCTTTCCACTTCATAAGCCACATTGACATTTCCAAAGGTCTGTCCATTCCCAGGGTTGTCTCTTAGAAGGCCACCCACACACAATAATGCATCTTTAAGGACTGTCCACTTCCATGGTCATCCTCTTCATAGGCCAGTCACCTTAAAGTATTGCCAATTTTAAAGGTCCGTAAGCTTCCCAGGTCCACCTCTTAAAGGGCCAGTACACTTAAAATGCTGTTGTTTCGAGGGTTTGTACACAACCCTGGTCAACCTCTTAAAGGACATAATTCCCTAAATTTGTCACCTCTTCAAGGGTTTGTCCACTTCTAGGGTCTGCCTCTTAAAGGGCCAGTCCGCAAAACATGTCACATGTTCAAGTGGCTTTCCACTTCATAAGCCACATTGACATTTCCAAAGGTCTGTCCATTCCCAGGGTTGTCTCTTAGAAGGCCACCCACACACAATAATGCATCTTTAAGGACTGTCCACTTCCATGGTCATCCTCTTCATAGGCCAGTCACCTTAAAGTATTGCCAATTTTAAAGGTCCGTAAGCTTCCAGGTCCACCTCTTAAAGGGCCAGTACACTTAAAATGCTGTTGTTTCGAGGGTTTGTACACAACCCTGGTCAACCTCTTAAAGGACATAATTCCCTAAATTTGTCACCTCTTCAAGGGTTTGTCCACTTCTAGGGTCTGCCTCTTAAAGGGCCAGTCCGCAAAACATGTCACATGTTCAAGTGGCTTTCCACTTCATAAGCCACATTGACATTTCCAAAGGTCTGTCCATTCCCAGGGTTGTCTCTTAGAAGGCCACCCACACACAATAATGCATCTTTAAGGACTGTCCACTTCCATGGTCATCCTCTTCATAGGCCAGTCACCTTAAAGTATTGCCAATTTTAAAGGTCCGTAAGCTTCCCAGGTCCACCTCTTAAAGGGCCAGTACACTTAAAATGCTGTTGTTTCGAGGGTTTGTACACAACCCTGGTCAACCTCTTAAAGGACATAATTCCCTAAATTTGTCACCTCTTCAAGGGTTTGTCCACTTCTAGGGTCTGCCTCTTAAAGGGCCAGTCCGCAAAACATGTCACATGTTCAAGTGGCTTTCCACTTCATAAGCCACATTGACATTTCCAAAGGTCTGTCCATTCCCAGGGTTGTCTCTTAGAAGGCCACCCACACACAATAATGCATCTTTAAGGACTGTCCACTTCCATGGTCATCCTCTTCATAGGCCAGTCACCTTAAAGTATTGCCAATTTTAAAGGTCCGTAAGCTTCCCAGGTCCACCTCTTAAAGGGCCAGTACACTTAAAATGCTGTTGTTTCGAGGGTTTGTACACAACCCTGGTCAACCTCTTAAAGGACATAATTCCCTAAATTTGTCACCTCTTCAAGGGTTTGTCCACTTCTAGGGTCTGCCTCTTAAAGGGCCAGTCCGCAAAACATGTCACATGTTCAAGTGGCTTTCCACTTCATAAGCCACATTGACATTTCCAAAGGTCTGTCCATTCCCAGGGTTGTCTCTTAGAAGGCCACCCACACACAATAATGCATCTTTAAGGACTGTCCACTTCCATGGTCATCCTCTTCATAGGCCAGTCACCTTAAAGTATTGCCAATTTTAAAGGTCCGTAAGCTTCCCGGGTCCACCTCTTAAAGGGCCAGTACACTTAAAATGCTGTTGTTTCGAGGGTTTGTACACAACCCTGGTCAACCTCTTAAAGGACATAATTCCCTAAATTTGTCACCTCTTCAAGGGTTTGTCCACATCTAGGGTCTGCCTCTTAAAGGGCCAGTCCGCAAAACATGTCACATGTTCAAGTGGATTTCCACTTCATAAGCCACATTGACATTTCCAAAGGTCTGTCCATTCCCAGGGTTGTCTCTTAGAAGGCCACCCACACACAATAATGCATCTTTAAGGACTGTCCACTTCCATGGTCATCCTCTTCATAGGCCAGTCACCTTAAAGTATTGCCAATTTTAAAGGTCCGTAAGCTTCCCAGGTCCACCTCTTAAAGGGCCAGTACACTTAAAATGCTGTTGTTTCGAGGGTTTGTACACAACCCTGGTCAACCTCTTAAAGGACATAATTCCCTAAATTTGTCACCTCTTCAAGGGTTTGTCCACTTCTAGGGTCTGCCTCTTAAAGGGCCAGTCCGCAAAACATGTCACATGTTCAAGTGGCTTTCCACTTCATAAGCCACATTGACATTTCCAAAGGTCTGTCCATTCCCAGGGTTGTCTCTTAGAAGGCCACCCACACACAATAATGCATCTTTAAGGACTGTCCACTTCCATGGTCATCCTCTTCATAGGA
>NW_027101770.1:0-66284 GCF_035609145.1 Eleutherodactylus coqui | reverse complement strand
TAGGGGCTTGACACTTATCAACTGGCTTTGATTGTGGGTCACGCAGGTTGGTTGCAATGCCCTAGTATAAACGATACCTGGAACACAAGCCAGTCCTCAGGATGCATTCTAACTCAAGAGCACGATCACGTTGTGCCTGACCAATGTTTCCATCTTGGGTAGTAGCACAGTCCTAAGCGATATGGAGTGGAGTTGGCATATGAGCTGGTCTGTGGTTTTGCTTCCAACAGTTTCTACCGCACGCAGATGCTCAGTGGATACAATGTTGCGCGCTGGGGAAAACCCCAGGAATAATCCACAGCAGGCAGGCAAGCAAAGTATAAATAAGGGGGGGATTGGTTAGCTGCCTGCAACTCTTGCTTGTACCCGAATAAGGTTTTGCCTGCAACGCGGCCTTGTACTGCTTGAGGCGACGTGACATTCATGCACAAGGCACAGGTGCTGACAGGTTTCTGCGGGCACCCACAGTGCAGCGTTGCATTCTTGAAACCGTTGCTTGTTAAAATCAGGAAGATTCGCTTACACCTCTTATGGCTTATAATAGCCGTCTCCTGGGATAACAATAGCAATACTGAGAAGAATGAAAATAAAACGCATCATAGGCTGAAGAAATTAAACGCTCGGCACGTCTTTTCTTCAGCCTTACATGACTATATATCTATATATGTATACATCCATATATTTGGGAAGAAATCCATAAAAATATATATCGATATATATGTATTTCTATATATTTATATAGATATTTATCTATACACAGAAACAGATAGATAGATAGATAGATAGATAGATAGATTGATAGAAAGACTGTATGCAATAACCCTGGATGTCTGACAGTTGAAGCAGACTGGTGATGTCATTAAGACTCTATTATGACACGTACAGCTTGGAAGCATAAATACTACAGCACGGCAGCCATTTATAGCCAGTCTCCATTGGAGATGGAAGTGGGCAGAAATGTACTGGCCTATCTTCCCAAGACGCCACAGCAGCCGGACAAATTGTATGTTCGACAGAATGGCTGTTTTATTCAGCCCATAAGGGTGACTACCCACTACAGGTTTTTTTTTCACTGCGAAATTCGTAGCAGTTTTTTTTCTGCAGGGGTCTATGGGACTTGTAATGTTAAAATCGAAATCACGCAAAATCGCAATTTACCGCAAAATCGCGATTTTAACATTACAAGTCCCATAGACCCCTGCAGAAAAAAAAAAAGCTGCGAATTTCGCAGTGAAAAAAAACTGTAGTGAGTAGTCACCCTAAGGGGGAAACGGCGGCCTACAAAATCTGATTGGTCGCTGCTGCCACCATTTATGAAAAGGTCGGCTCAGTTCTTCCATGGATAAGAATAAGGTAGGTACATAGGCAGGCAGGTAGGTTCAGTTTTTGTAGGTTGAGGAATGCTTATGGGCAAGGCCTTATGTCTGAACGCTGGCGCATGAAATGGCACAGAGGCCCGGCACTGTGCATTCACTGATCATTGCCGTCAGCTGCTGTCTGCTTTCAAGCATGAATCAGGGGCTTGACACTTATCAACTGGCTTTGATTGTGGGTCACGCAGGTTGGTTGCAATGCCCTTAGTATAAACGATACCTGGAACACAAGCCAGTCCTCAGGATGCATTCTAACTCAAGAGCACGATCACGTTGTGCCTGACCAATGTTTCCATCTTGGGTAGTAGCACAGTCCTAAGCGATATGGAGTGGAGTTGGCATATGAGCTGGTCTGTGGTTTTGCTTCCAACAGTTTCTACCGCACGCAGATGCTCAGTGGATACAATGTTGCGCGCTGGGGAAAACCCCAGGAATAATCCACAGCAGGCAGGCAAGCAAAGTATAAATAAGGGGGGGATTGGTTAGCTGCCTGCAACTCTTGCTTGTACCCGAATAAGGTTTTGCCTGCAACGCGGCCTTGTACTGCTTGAGGCGACGTGACATTCATGCACAAGGCACAGGTGCTGGCAGGTTTCTGCGGGCACCCACAGTGCAGCGTTGCATTCTTGAAACCGTTGCTTGACCCTTTCCCTAAAATCAGGAAGATTCGCTTACACCTCTTATGGCTTATAATAGCCGTCTCCTGGGATAACAATAGCAATACTGAGAAGAATGAAAATAAAACGCATCATAGGCTGAAGAAATTAAACGCTCGGCACGTCTTTTCTTCAGCCTTACATGACTATATATCTATATATGTATACATCCATATATTTGGGAAGAAATCCATAAAAATATATATCGATATATATGTATTTCTATATATTTATATAGATATTTATCTATACACAGAAACAGATAGATAGATAGATAGATAGATAGATAGATAGATAGATTAGATAGATAGATAGATAGATAGATAGATAGATAGATTGATAGAAAGACTGTATGCAATAACCCTGGATGTCTGACAGTTGAAGCAGACTGGTGATGTCATTAAGACTCTATTATGACACGTACAGCTTGGAAGCATAAATACTACAGCACGGCAGCCATTTATAGCCAGTCTCCATTGGAGATGGAAGTGGGCAGAAATGTACTGGCCTATCTTCCCAAGACGCCACAGCAGCCGGACAAATTGTATGTTCGACAGAATGGCTGTTTTATTCAGCCCATAAGGGTGACTACCCACTACAGGTTTTTTTTCACTGCGAAATTCGTAGCAGTTTTTTTTCTGCAGGGGTCTATGGGACTTGTAATGTTAAAATCGAAATCACGCAAAATCGCAATTTACCGCAAAATCGCGATTTTAACATTACAAGTCCCATAGACCCCTGCAGAAAAAAAAAAAAGCTGCGAATTTCGCAGTGAAAAAAAACTGTAGTGAGTAGTCACCCTAAGGGGGAAACGGCGGCCTACAAAATCTGATTGGTCGCTGCTGCCACCATTTATGAAAAGGTCGGCTCAGTTCTTCCATGGATAAGAATAAGGTAGGTACATAGGCAGGCAGGTAGGTTCAGTTTTTGTAGGTTGAGGAATGCTTATGGGCAAGGCCTTATGTCTGAACGCTGGCGCATGAAATGGCAGAGAGGCCCGGCACTGTGCATTCACTGATCATTGCCGTCAGCTGCTGTCTGCTTTCAAGCATGAATCAGGGGCTTGACACTTATCAACTGGCTTTGATTGTGGGTCACGCAGGTTGGTTGCAATGCCCTAGTATAAACGATACCTGGAACACAAGCCAGTCCTCAGGATGCATTCTAACTCAAGAGCACGATCACGTTGTGCCTGACCAATGTTTCCATCTTGGGTAGTAGCACAGTCCTAAGCGATATGGAGTGGAGTTGGCATATGAGCTGGTCTGTGGTTTTGCTTCCAACAGTTTCTACCGCACGCAGATGCTCAGTGGATACAATGTTGCGCGCTGGGGAAAACCCCAGGAATAATCCACAGCAGGCAGGCAAGCAAAGTATAAATAAGGGGGGGATTGGTTAGCTGCCTGCAACTCTTGCTTGTACCCGAATAAGGTTTTGCCTGCAACGCGGCCTTGTACTGCTTGAGGCGACGTGACATTCATGCACAAGGCACAGGTGCTGGCAGGTTTCTGCGGGCACCCACAGTGCAGCGTTGCATTCTTGAAACCGTTGCTTGACCCTTTCCCTAAAATCAGGAAGATTCGCTTACACCTCTTATGGCTTATAATAGCCGTCTCCTGGGATAACAATAGCAATACTGAGAAGAATGAAAATAAAACGCATCATAGGCTGAAGAAATTAAACGCTCGGCACGTCTTTTCTTCAGCCTTACATGACTATATATCTATATATGTATACATCCATATATTTGGGAAGAAATCCATAAAAATATATATCGATATATATGTATTTCTATATATTTATATAGATATTTATCTATACACAGAAACAGATAGATAGATAGATAGATAGATAGATAGATAGATAGATAGATAGATAGATAGATAGATAGATAGATAGATTGATAGAAAGACTGTATGCAATAACCCTGGATGTCTGACAGTTGAAGCAGACTGGTGATGTCATTAAGACTCTATTATGACACGTACAGCTTGGAAGCATAAATACTACAGCACGGCAGCCATTTATAGCCAGTCTCCATTGGAGATGGAAGTGGGCAGAAATGTACTGGCCTATCTTCCCAAGACGCCACAGCAGCCGGACAAATTGTATGTTCGACAGAATGGCTGTTTTATTCAGCCCATAAGGGTGACTACCCACTACAGGTTTTTTTTTCACTGCGAAATTCGTAGCAGTTTTTTTTCTGCAGGGGTCTATGGGACTTGTAATGTTAAAATCGAAATCACGCAAAATCGCAATTTACCGCAAAATCGCGATTTTAACATTACAAGTCCCATAGACCCCTGCAGAAAAAAAAAAAAGCTGCGAATTTCGCAGTGAAAAAAAACTGTAGTGAGTAGTCACCCTAAGGGGGAAACGGCGGCCTACAAAATCTGATTGGTCGCTGCTGCCACCATTTATGAAAAGGTCGGCTCAGTTCTTCCATGGATAAGAATAAGGTAGGTACATAGGCAGGCAGGTAGGTTCAGTTTTTGTAGGTTGAGGAATGCTTATGGGCAAGGCCTTATGTCTGAACGCTGGCGCATGAAATGGCAGAGAGGCCCGGCACTGTGCATTCACTGATCATTGCCGTCAGCTGCTGTCTGCTTTCAAGCATGAATCAGGGGCTTGACACTTATCAACTGGCTTTGATTGTGGGTCACGCAGGTTGGTTGCAATGCCCTAGTATAAACGATACCTGGAACACAAGCCAGTCCTCAGGATGCATTCTAACTCAAGAGCACGATCACGTTGTGCCTGACCAATGTTTCCATCTTGGGTAGTAGCACAGTCCTAAGCGATATGGAGTGGAGTTGGCATATGAGCTGGTCTGTGGTTTTGCTTCCAACAGTTTCTACCGCACGCAGATGCTCAGTGGATACAATGTTGCGCGCTGGGGAAAACCCCAGGAATAATCCACAGCAGGCAGGCAAGCAAAGTATAAATAAGGGGGGGATTGGTTAGCTGCCTGCAACTCTTGCTTGTACCCGAATAAGGTTTTGCCTGCAACGCGGCCTTGTACTGCTTGAGGCGACGTGACATTCATGCACAAGGCACAGGTGCTGGCAGGTTTCTGCGGGCACCCACAGTGCAGCGTTGCATTCTTGAAACCGTTGCTTGACCCTTTCCCTAAAATCAGGAAGATTCGCTTACACCTCTTATGGCTTATAATAGCCGTCTCCTGGGATAACAATAGCAATACTGAGAAGAATGAAAATAAAACGCATCATAGGCTGAAGAAATTAAACGCTCGGCACGTCTTTTCTTCAGCCTTACATGACTATATATCTATATATGTATACATCCATATATTTGGGAAGAAATCCATAAAAATATATATCGATATATATGTATTTCTATATATTTATATAGATATTTATCTATACACAGAAACAGATAGATAGATAGATAGATAGATAGATAGATAGATAGATAGATAGATAGATAGATAGATAGATAGATAGATTGATAGAAAGACTGTATGCAATAACCCTGGATGTCTGACAGTTGAAGCAGACTGGTGATGTCATTAAGACTCTATTATGACACGTACAGCTTGGAAGCATAAATACTACAGCACGGCAGCCATTTATAGCCAGTCTCCATTGGAGATGGAAGTGGGCAGAAATGTACTGGCCTATCTTCCCAAGACGCCACAGCAGCCGGACAAATTGTATGTTCGACAGAATGGCTGTTTTATTCAGCCCATAAGGGTGACTACCCACTACAGGTTTTTTTTTCACTGCGAAATTCGTAGCAGTTTTTTTTCTGCAGGGGTCTATGGGACTTGTAATGTTAAAATCGAAATCACGCAAAATCGCAATTTACCGCAAAATCGCGATTTTAACATTACAAGTCCCATAGACCCCTGCAGAAAAAAAAAAAAGCTGCGAATTTCGCAGTGAAAAAAAACTGTAGTGAGTAGTCACCCTAAGGGGGAAACGGCGGCCTACAAAATCTGATTGGTCGCTGCTGCCACCATTTATGAAAAGGTCGGCTCAGTTCTTCCATGGATAAGAATAAGGTAGGTACATAGGCAGGCAGGTAGGTTCAGTTTTTGTAGGTTGAGGAATGCTTATGGGCAAGGCCTTATGTCTGAACGCTGGCGCATGAAATGGCAGAGAGGCCCGGCACTGTGCATTCACTGATCATTGCCGTCAGCTGCTGTCTGCTTTCAAGCATGAATCAGGGGCTTGACACTTATCAACTGGCTTTGATTGTGGGTCACGCAGGTTGGTTGCAATGCCCTAGTATAAACGATACCTGGAACACAAGCCAGTCCTCAGGATGCATTCTAACTCAAGAGCACGATCACGTTGTGCCTGACCAATGTTTCCATCTTGGGTAGTAGCACAGTCCTAAGCGATATGGAGTGGAGTTGGCATATGAGCTGGTCTGTGGTTTTGCTTCCAACAGTTTCTACCGCACGCAGATGCTCAGTGGATACAATGTTGCGCGCTGGGGAAAACCCCAGGAATAATCCACAGCAGGCAGGCAAGCAAAGTATAAATAAGGGGGGGATTGGTTAGCTGCCTGCAACTCTTGCTTGTACCCGAATAAGGTTTTGCCTGCAACGCGGCCTTGTACTGCTTGAGGCGACGTGACATTCATGCACAAGGCACAGGTGCTGGCAGGTTTCTGCGGGCACCCACAGTGCAGCGTTGCATTCTTGAAACCGTTGCTTGACCCTTTCCCTAAAATCAGGAAGATTCGCTTACACCTCTTATGGCTTATAATAGCCGTCTCCTGGGATAACAATAGCAATACTGAGAAGAATGAAAATAAAACGCATCATAGGCTGAAGAAATTAAACGCTCGGCACGTCTTTTCTTCAGCCTTACATGACTATATATCTATATATGTATACATCCATATATTTGGGAAGAAATCCATAAAAATATATATCGATATATATGTATTTCTATATATTTATATAGATATTTATCTATACACAGAAACAGATAGATAGATAGATAGATAGATAGATAGATAGATAGATTGATAGAAAGACTGTATGCAATAACCCTGGATGTCTGACAGTTGAAGCAGACTGGTGATGTCATTAAGACTCTATTATGACACGTACAGCTTGGAAGCATAAATACTACAGCACGGCAGCCATTTATAGCCAGTCTCCATTGGAGATGGAAGTGGGCAGAAATGTACTGGCCTATCTTCCCAAGACGCCACAGCAGCCGGACAAATTGTATGTTCGACAGAATGGCTGTTTTATTCAGCCCATAAGGGTGACTACCCACTACAGGTTTTTTTTTCACTGCGAAATTCGTAGCAGTTTTTTTTCTGCAGGGGTCTATGGGACTTGTAATGTTAAAATCGAAATCACGCAAAATCGCAATTTACCGCAAAATCGCGATTTTAACATTACAAGTCCCATAGACCCCTGCAGAAAAAAAAAAAAGCTGCGAATTTCGCAGTGAAAAAAAACTGTAGTGAGTAGTCACCCTAAGGGGGAAACGGCGGCCTACAAAATCTGATTGGTCGCTGCTGCCACCATTTATGAAAAGGTCGGCTCAGTTCTTCCATGGATAAGAATAAGGTAGGTACATAGGCAGGCAGGTAGGTTCAGTTTTTGTAGGTTGAGGAATGCTTATGGGCAAGGCCTTATGTCTGAACGCTGGCGCATGAAATGGCAGAGAGGCCCGGCACTGTGCATTCACTGATCATTGCCGTCAGCTGCTGTCTGCTTTCAAGCATGAATCAGGGGCTTGACACTTATCAACTGGCTTTGATTGTGGGTCACGCAGGTTGGTTGCAATGCCCTAGTATAAACGATACCTGGAACACAAGCCAGTCCTCAGGATGCATTCTAACTCAAGAGCACGATCACGTTGTGCCTGACCAATGTTTCCATCTTGGGTAGTAGCACAGTCCTAAGCGATATGGAGTGGAGTTGGCATATGAGCTGGTCTGTGGTTTTGCTTCCAACAGTTTCTACCGCACGCAGATGCTCAGTGGATACAATGTTGCGCGCTGGGGAAAACCCCAGGAATAATCCACAGCAGGCAGGCAAGCAAAGTATAAATAAGGGGGGGATTGGTTAGCTGCCTGCAACTCTTGCTTGTACCCGAATAAGGTTTTGCCTGCAACGCGGCCTTGTACTGCTTGAGGCGACGTGACATTCATGCACAAGGCACAGGTGCTGGCAGGTTTCTGCGGGCACCCACAGTGCAGCGTTGCATTCTTGAAACCGTTGCTTGACCCTTTCCCTAAAATCAGGAAGATTCGCTTACACCTCTTATGGCTTATAATAGCCGTCTCCTGGGATAACAATAGCAATACTGAGAAGAATGAAAATAAAACGCATCATAGGCTGAAGAAATTAAACGCTCGGCACGTCTTTTCTTCAGCCTTACATGACTATATATCTATATATGTATACATCCATATATTTGGGAAGAAATCCATAAAAATATATATCGATATATATGTATTTCTATATATTTATATAGATATTTATCTATACACAGAAACAGATAGATAGATAGATAGATAGATAGATAGATTGATAGAAAGACTGTATGCAATAACCCTGGATGTCTGACAGTTGAAGCAGACTGGTGATGTCATTAAGACTCTATTATGACACGTACAGCTTGGAAGCATAAATACTACAGCACGGCAGCCATTTATAGCCAGTCTCCATTGGAGATGGAAGTGGGCAGAAATGTACTGGCCTATCTTCCCAAGACGCCACAGCAGCCGGACAAATTGTATGTTCGACAGAATGGCTGTTTTATTCAGCCCATAAGGGTGACTACCCACTACAGGTTTTTTTTTCACTGCGAAATTCGTAGCAGTTTTTTTTCTGCAGGGGTCTATGGGACTTGTAATGTTAAAATCGAAATCACGCAAAATCGCAATTTACCGCAAAATCGCGATTTTAACATTACAAGTCCCATAGACCCCTGCAGAAAAAAAAAAAAGCTGCGAATTTCGCAGTGAAAAAAAACTGTAGTGAGTAGTCACCCTAAGGGGGAAACGGCGGCCTACAAAATCTGATTGGTCGCTGCTGCCACCATTTATGAAAAGGTCGGCTCAGTTCTTCCATGGATAAGAATAAGGTAGGTACATAGGCAGGCAGGTAGGTTCAGTTTTTGTAGGTTGAGGAATGCTTATGGGCAAGGCCTTATGTCTGAACGCTGGCGCATGAAATGGCACAGAGGCCCGGCACTGTGCATTCACTGATCATTGCCGTCAGCTGCTGTCTGCTTTCAAGCATGAATCAGGGGCTTGACACTTATCAACTGGCTTTGATTGTGGGTCACGCAGGTTGGTTGCAATGCCCTAGTATAAACGATACCTGGAACACAAGCCAGTCCTCAGGATGCATTCTAACTCAAGAGCACGATCACGTTGTGCCTGACCAATGTTTCCATCTTGGGTAGTAGCACAGTCCTAAGCGATATGGAGTGGAGTTGGCATATGAGCTGGTCTGTGGTTTTGCTTCCAACAGTTTCTACCGCACGCAGATGCTCAGTGGATACAATGTTGCGCGCTGGGGAAAACCCCAGGAATAATCCACAGCAGGCAGGCAAGCAAAGTATAAATAAGGGGGGGATTGGTTAGCTGCCTGCAACTCTTGCTTGTACCCGAATAAGGTTTTGCCTGCAACGCGGCCTTGTACTGCTTGAGGCGACGTGACATTCATGCACAAGGCACAGGTGCTGGCAGGTTTCTGCGGGCACCCACAGTGCAGCGTTGCATTCTTGAAACCGTTGCTTGACCCTTTCCCTAAAATCAGGAAGATTCGCTTACACCTCTTATGGCTTATAATAGCCGTCTCCTGGGATAACAATAGCAATACTGAGAAGAATGAAAATAAAACGCATCATAGGCTGAAGAAATTAAACGCTCGGCACGTCTTTTCTTCAGCCTTACATGACTATATATCTATATATGTATACATCCATATATTTGGGAAGAAATCCATAAAAATATATATCGATATATATGTATTTCTATATATTTATATAGATATTTATCTATACACAGAAACAGATAGATAGATAGATAGATAGATAGATAGATAGATAGATAGATAGATAGATAGATAGATAGATAGATAGATAGATTGATAGAAAGACTGTATGCAATAACCCTGGATGTCTGACAGTTGAAGCAGACTGGTGATGTCATTAAGACTCTATTATGACACGTACAGCTTGGAAGCATAAATACTACAGCACGGCAGCCATTTATAGCCAGTCTCCATTGGAGATGGAAGTGGGCAGAAATGTACTGGCCTATCTTCCCAAGACGCCACAGCAGCCGGACAAATTGTATGTTCGACAGAATGGCTGTTTTATTCAGCCCATAAGGGTGACTACCCACTACAGGTTTTTTTTTCACTGCGAAATTCGTAGCAGTTTTTTTTCTGCAGGGGTCTATGGGACTTGTAATGTTAAAATCGAAATCACGCAAAATCGCAATTTACCGCAAAATCGCGATTTTAACATTACAAGTCCCATAGACCCCTGCAGAAAAAAAAAAAAGCTGCGAATTTCGCAGTGAAAAAAAACTGTAGTGAGTAGTCACCCTAAGGGGGAAACGGCGGCCTACAAAATCTGATTGGTCGCTGCTGCCACCATTTATGAAAAGGTCGGCTCAGTTCTTCCATGGATAAGAATAAGGTAGGTACATAGGCAGGCAGGTAGGTTCAGTTTTTGTAGGTTGAGGAATGCTTATGGGCAAGGCCTTATGTCTGAACGCTGGCGCATGAAATGGCAGAGAGGCCCGGCACTGTGCATTCACTGATCATTGCCGTCAGCTGCTGTCTGCTTTCAAGCATGAATCAGGGGCTTGACACTTATCAACTGGCTTTGATTGTGGGTCACGCAGGTTGGTTGCAATGCCCTAGTATAAACGATACCTGGAACACAAGCCAGTCCTCAGGATGCATTCTAACTCAAGAGCACGATCACGTTGTGCCTGACCAATGTTTCCATCTTGGGTAGTAGCACAGTCCTAAGCGATATGGAGTGGAGTTGGCATATGAGCTGGTCTGTGGTTTTGCTTCCAACAGTTTCTACCGCACGCAGATGCTCAGTGGATACAATGTTGCGCGCTGGGGAAAACCCCAGGAATAATCCACAGCAGGCAGGCAAGCAAAGTATAAATAAGGGGGGGATTGGTTAGCTGCCTGCAACTCTTGCTTGTACCCGAATAAGGTTTTGCCTGCAACGCGGCCTTGTACTGCTTGAGGCGACGTGACATTCATGCACAAGGCACAGGTGCTGGCAGGTTTCTGCGGGCACCCACAGTGCAGCGTTGCATTCTTGAAACCGTTGCTTGACCCTTTCCCTAAAATCAGGAAGATTCGCTTACACCTCTTATGGCTTATAATAGCCGTCTCCTGGGATAACAATAGCAATACTGAGAAGAATGAAAATAAAACGCATCATAGGCTGAAGAAATTAAACGCTCGGCACGTCTTTTCTTCAGCCTTACATGACTATATATCTATATATGTATACATCCATATATTTGGGAAGAAATCCATAAAAATATATATCGATATATATGTATTTCTATATATTTATATAGATATTTATCTATACACAGAAACAGATAGATAGATAGATAGATAGATAGATAGATTGATAGAAAGACTGTATGCAATAACCCTGGATGTCTGACAGTTGAAGCAGACTGGTGATGTCATTAAGACTCTATTATGACACGTACAGCTTGGAAGCATAAATACTACAGCACGGCAGCCATTTATAGCCAGTCTCCATTGGAGATGGAAGTGGGCAGAAATGTACTGGCCTATCTTCCCAAGACGCCACAGCAGCCGGACAAATTGTATGTTCGACAGAATGGCTGTTTTATTCAGCCCATAAGGGTGACTACCCACTACAGGTTTTTTTTTCACTGCGAAATTCGTAGCAGTTTTTTTTCTGCAGGGGTCTATGGGACTTGTAATGTTAAAATCGAAATCACGCAAAATCGCAATTTACCGCAAAATCGCGATTTTAACATTACAAGTCCCATAGACCCCTGCAGAAAAAAAAAAAAGCTGCGAATTTCGCAGTGAAAAAAAACTGTAGTGAGTAGTCACCCTAAGGGGGAAACGGCGGCCTACAAAATCTGATTGGTCGCTGCTGCCACCATTTATGAAAAGGTCGGCTCAGTTCTTCCATGGATAAGAATAAGGTAGGTACATAGGCAGGCAGGTAGGTTCAGTTTTTGTAGGTTGAGGAATGCTTATGGGCAAGGCCTTATGTCTGAACGCTGGCGCATGAAATGGCACAGAGGCCCGGCACTGTGCATTCACTGATCATTGCCGTCAGCTGCTGTCTGCTTTCAAGCATGAATCAGGGGCTTGACACTTATCAACTGGCTTTGATTGTGGGTCACGCAGGTTGGTTGCAATGCCCTAGTATAAACGATACCTGGAACACAAGCCAGTCCTCAGGATGCATTCTAACTCAAGAGCACGATCACGTTGTGCCTGACCAATGTTTCCATCTTGGGTAGTAGCACAGTCCTAAGCGATATGGAGTGGAGTTGGCATATGAGCTGGTCTGTGGTTTTGCTTCCAACAGTTTCTACCGCACGCAGATGCTCAGTGGATACAATGTTGCGCGCTGGGGAAAACCCCAGGAATAATCCACAGCAGGCAGGCAAGCAAAGTATAAATAAGGGGGGGATTGGTTAGCTGCCTGCAACTCTTGCTTGTACCCGAATAAGGTTTTGCCTGCAACGCGGCCTTGTACTGCTTGAGGCGACGTGACATTCATGCACAAGGCACAGGTGCTGGCAGGTTTCTGCGGGCACCCACAGTGCAGCGTTGCATTCTTGAAACCGTTGCTTGACCCTTTCCCTAAAATCAGGAAGATTCGCTTACACCTCTTATGGCTTATAATAGCCGTCTCCTGGGATAACAATAGCAATACTGAGAAGAATGAAAATAAAACGCATCATAGGCTGAAGAAATTAAACGCTCGGCACGTCTTTTCTTCAGCCTTACATGACTATATATCTATATATGTATACATCCATATATTTGGGAAGAAATCCATAAAAATATATATCGATATATATGTATTTCTATATATTTATATAGATATTTATCTATACACAGAAACAGATAGATAGATAGATAGATAGATAGATAGATAGATAGATAGATAGATAGATAGATAGATAGATAGATAGATAGATTGATAGAAAGACTGTATGCAATAACCCTGGATGTCTGACAGTTGAAGCAGACTGGTGATGTCATTAAGACTCTATTATGACACGTACAGCTTGGAAGCATAAATACTACAGCACGGCAGCCATTTATAGCCAGTCTCCATTGGAGATGGAAGTGGGCAGAAATGTACTGGCCTATCTTCCCAAGACGCCACAGCAGCCGGACAAATTGTATGTTCGACAGAATGGCTGTTTTATTCAGCCCATAAGGGTGACTACCCACTACAGGTTTTTTTTTCACTGCGAAATTCGTAGCAGTTTTTTTTCTGCAGGGGTCTATGGGACTTGTAATGTTAAAATCGAAATCACGCAAAATCGCAATTTACCGCAAAATCGCGATTTTAACATTACAAGTCCCATAGACCCCTGCAGAAAAAAAAAAAAGCTGCGAATTTCGCAGTGAAAAAAAACTGTAGTGAGTAGTCACCCTAAGGGGGAAACGGCGGCCTACAAAATCTGATTGGTCGCTGCTGCCACCATTTATGAAAAGGTCGGCTCAGTTCTTCCATGGATAAGAATAAGGTAGGTACATAGGCAGGCAGGTAGGTTCAGTTTTTGTAGGTTGAGGAATGCTTATGGGCAAGGCCTTATGTCTGAACGCTGGCGCATGAAATGGCACAGAGGCCCGGCACTGTGCATTCACTGATCATTGCCGTCAGCTGCTGTCTGCTTTCAAGCATGAATCAGGGGCTTGACACTTATCAACTGGCTTTGATTGTGGGTCACGCAGGTTGGTTGCAATGCCCTAGTATAAACGATACCTGGAACACAAGCCAGTCCTCAGGATGCATTCTAACTCAAGAGCACGATCACGTTGTGCCTGACCAATGTTTCCATCTTGGGTAGTAGCACAGTCCTAAGCGATATGGAGTGGAGTTGGCATATGAGCTGGTCTGTGGTTTTGCTTCCAACAGTTTCTACCGCACGCAGATGCTCAGTGGATACAATGTTGCGCGCTGGGGAAAACCCCAGGAATAATCCACAGCAGGCAGGCAAGCAAAGTATAAATAAGGGGGGGATTGGTTAGCTGCCTGCAACTCTTGCTTGTACCCGAATAAGGTTTTGCCTGCAACGCGGCCTTGTACTGCTTGAGGCGACGTGACATTCATGCACAAGGCACAGGTGCTGGCAGGTTTCTGCGGGCACCCACAGTGCAGCGTTGCATTCTTGAAACCGTTGCTTGACCCTTTCCCTAAAATCAGGAAGATTCGCTTACACCTCTTATGGCTTATAATAGCCGTCTCCTGGGATAACAATAGCAATACTGAGAAGAATGAAAATAAAACGCATCATAGGCTGAAGAAATTAAACGCTCGGCACGTCTTTTCTTCAGCCTTACATGACTATATATCTATATATGTATACATCCATATATTTGGGAAGAAATCCATAAAAATATATATCGATATATATGTATTTCTATATATTTATATAGATATTTATCTATACACAGAAACAGATAGATAGATAGATAGATAGATAGATAGATAGATAGATAGATAGATAGATAGATAGATAGATAGATAGATAGATTGATAGAAAGACTGTATGCAATAACCCTGGATGTCTGACAGTTGAAGCAGACTGGTGATGTCATTAAGACTCTATTATGACACGTACAGCTTGGAAGCATAAATACTACAGCACGGCAGCCATTTATAGCCAGTCTCCATTGGAGATGGAAGTGGGCAGAAATGTACTGGCCTATCTTCCCAAGACGCCACAGCAGCCGGACAAATTGTATGTTCGACAGAATGGCTGTTTTATTCAGCCCATAAGGGTGACTACCCACTACAGGTTTTTTTTTCACTGCGAAATTCGTAGCAGTTTTTTTTCTGCAGGGGTCTATGGGACTTGTAATGTTAAAATCGAAATCACGCAAAATCGCAATTTACCGCAAAATCGCGATTTTAACATTACAAGTCCCATAGACCCCTGCAGAAAAAAAAAAAAGCTGCGAATTTCGCAGTGAAAAAAAACTGTAGTGAGTAGTCACCCTAAGGGGGAAACGGCGGCCTACAAAATCTGATTGGTCGCTGCTGCCACCATTTATGAAAAGGTCGGCTCAGTTCTTCCATGGATAAGAATAAGGTAGGTACATAGGCAGGCAGGTAGGTTCAGTTTTTGTAGGTTGAGGAATGCTTATGGGCAAGGCCTTATGTCTGAACGCTGGCGCATGAAATGGCAGAGAGGCCCGGCACTGTGCATTCACTGATCATTGCCGTCAGCTGCTGTCTGCTTTCAAGCATGAATCAGGGGCTTGACACTTATCAACTGGCTTTGATTGTGGGTCACGCAGGTTGGTTGCAATGCCCTAGTATAAACGATACCTGGAACACAAGCCAGTCCTCAGGATGCATTCTAACTCAAGAGCACGATCACGTTGTGCCTGACCAATGTTTCCATCTTGGGTAGTAGCACAGTCCTAAGCGATATGGAGTGGAGTTGGCATATGAGCTGGTCTGTGGTTTTGCTTCCAACAGTTTCTACCGCACGCAGATGCTCAGTGGATACAATGTTGCGCGCTGGGGAAAACCCCAGGAATAATCCACAGCAGGCAGGCAAGCAAAGTATAAATAAGGGGGGGATTGGTTAGCTGCCTGCAACTCTTGCTTGTACCCGAATAAGGTTTTGCCTGCAACGCGGCCTTGTACTGCTTGAGGCGACGTGACATTCATGCACAAGGCACAGGTGCTGGCAGGTTTCTGCGGGCACCCACAGTGCAGCGTTGCATTCTTGAAACCGTTGCTTGACCCTTTCCCTAAAATCAGGAAGATTCGCTTACACCTCTTATGGCTTATAATAGCCGTCTCCTGGGATAACAATAGCAATACTGAGAAGAATGAAAATAAAACGCATCATAGGCTGAAGAAATTAAACGCTCGGCACGTCTTTTCTTCAGCCTTACATGACTATATATCTATATATGTATACATCCATATATTTGGGAAGAAATCCATAAAAATATATATCGATATATATGTATTTCTATATATTTATATAGATATTTATCTATACACAGAAACAGATAGATAGATAGATAGATAGATAGATAGATTGATAGAAAGACTGTATGCAATAACCCTGGATGTCTGACAGTTGAAGCAGACTGGTGATGTCATTAAGACTCTATTATGACACGTACAGCTTGGAAGCATAAATACTACAGCACGGCAGCCATTTATAGCCAGTCTCCATTGGAGATGGAAGTGGGCAGAAATGTACTGGCCTATCTTCCCAAGACGCCACAGCAGCCGGACAAATTGTATGTTCGACAGAATGGCTGTTTTATTCAGCCCATAAGGGTGACTACCCACTACAGGTTTTTTTTTCACTGCGAAATTCGTAGCAGTTTTTTTTCTGCAGGGGTCTATGGGACTTGTAATGTTAAAATCGAAATCACGCAAAATCGCAATTTACCGCAAAATCGCGATTTTAACATTACAAGTCCCATAGACCCCTGCAGAAAAAAAAAAAAGCTGCGAATTTCGCAGTGAAAAAAAACTGTAGTGAGTAGTCACCCTAAGGGGGAAACGGCGGCCTACAAAATCTGATTGGTCGCTGCTGCCACCATTTATGAAAAGGTCGGCTCAGTTCTTCCATGGATAAGAATAAGGTAGGTACATAGGCAGGCAGGTAGGTTCAGTTTTTGTAGGTTGAGGAATGCTTATGGGCAAGGCCTTATGTCTGAACGCTGGCGCATGAAATGGCACAGAGGCCCGGCACTGTGCATTCACTGATCATTGCCGTCAGCTGCTGTCTGCTTTCAAGCATGAATCAGGGGCTTGACACTTATCAACTGGCTTTGATTGTGGGTCACGCAGGTTGGTTGCAATGCCCTAGTATAAACGATACCTGGAACACAAGCCAGTCCTCAGGATGCATTCTAACTCAAGAGCACGATCACGTTGTGCCTGACCAATGTTTCCATCTTGGGTAGTAGCACAGTCCTAAGCGATATGGAGTGGAGTTGGCATATGAGCTGGTCTGTGGTTTTGCTTCCAACAGTTTCTACCGCACGCAGATGCTCAGTGGATACAATGTTGCGCGCTGGGGAAAACCCCAGGAATAATCCACAGCAGGCAGGCAAGCAAAGTATAAATAAGGGGGGGATTGGTTAGCTGCCTGCAACTCTTGCTTGTACCCGAATAAGGTTTTGCCTGCAACGCGGCCTTGTACTGCTTGAGGCGACGTGACATTCATGCACAAGGCACAGGTGCTGGCAGGTTTCTGCGGGCACCCACAGTGCAGCGTTGCATTCTTGAAACCGTTGCTTGACCCTTTCCCTAAAATCAGGAAGATTCGCTTACACCTCTTATGGCTTATAATAGCCGTCTCCTGGGATAACAATAGCAATACTGAGAAGAATGAAAATAAAACGCATCATAGGCTGAAGAAATTAAACGCTCGGCACGTCTTTTCTTCAGCCTTACATGACTATATATCTATATATGTATACATCCATATATTTGGGAAGAAATCCATAAAAATATATATCGATATATATGTATTTCTATATATTTATATAGATATTTATCTATACACAGAAACAGATAGATAGATAGATAGATAGATAGATAGATAGATAGATAGATAGATAGATAGATAGATTGATAGAAAGACTGTATGCAATAACCCTGGATGTCTGACAGTTGAAGCAGACTGGTGATGTCATTAAGACTCTATTATGACACGTACAGCTTGGAAGCATAAATACTACAGCACGGCAGCCATTTATAGCCAGTCTCCATTGGAGATGGAAGTGGGCAGAAATGTACTGGCCTATCTTCCCAAGACGCCACAGCAGCCGGACAAATTGTATGTTCGACAGAATGGCTGTTTTATTCAGCCCATAAGGGTGACTACCCACTACAGGTTTTTTTTTCACTGCGAAATTCGTAGCAGTTTTTTTTCTGCAGGGGTCTATGGGACTTGTAATGTTAAAATCGAAATCACACAAAATCGCAATTTACCGCAAAATCGCGATTTTAACATTACAAGTCCCATAGACCCCTGCAGAAAAAAAAAAAAGCTGCGAATTTCGCAGTGAAAAAAAACTGTAGTGAGTAGTCACCCTAAGGGGGAAACGGCGGCCTACAAAATCTGATTGGTCGCTGCTGCCACCATTTATGAAAAGGTCGGCTCAGTTCTTCCATGGATAAGAATAAGGTAGGTACATAGGCAGGCAGGTAGGTTCAGTTTTTGTAGGTTGAGGAATGCTTATGGGCAAGGCCTTATGTCTGAACGCTGGCGCATGAAATGGCAGAGAGGCCCGGCACTGTGCATTCACTGATCATTGCCGTCAGCTGCTGTCTGCTTTCAAGCATGAATCAGGGGCTTGACACTTATCAACTGGCTTTGATTGTGGGTCACGCAGGTTGGTTGCAATGCCCTAGTATAAACGATACCTGGAACACAAGCCAGTCCTCAGGATGCATTCTAACTCAAGAGCACGATCACGTTGTGCCTGACCAATGTTTCCATCTTGGGTAGTAGCACAGTCCTAAGCGATATGGAGTGGAGTTGGCATATGAGCTGGTCTGTGGTTTTGCTTCCAACAGTTTCTACCGCACGCAGATGCTCAGTGGATACAATGTTGCGCGCTGGGGAAAACCCCAGGAATAATCCACAGCAGGCAGGCAAGCAAAGTATAAATAAGGGGGGGATTGGTTAGCTGCCTGCAACTCTTGCTTGTACCCGAATAAGGTTTTGCCTGCAACGCGGCCTTGTACTGCTTGAGGCGACGTGACATTCATGCACAAGGCACAGGTGCTGGCAGGTTTCTGCGGGCACCCACAGTGCAGCGTTGCATTCTTGAAACCGTTGCTTGACCCTTTCCCTAAAATCAGGAAGATTCGCTTACACCTCTTATGGCTTATAATAGCCGTCTCCTGGGATAACAATAGCAATACTGAGAAGAATGAAAATAAAACGCATCATAGGCTGAAGAAATTAAACGCTCGGCACGTCTTTTCTTCAGCCTTACATGACTATATATCTATATATGTATACATCCATATATTTGGGAAGAAATCCATAAAAATATATATCGATATATATGTATTTCTATATATTTATATAGATATTTATCTATACACAGAAACAGATAGATAGATAGATAGATAGATAGATAGATAGATAGATAGATAGATTGATAGAAAGACTGTATGCAATAACCCTGGATGTCTGACAGTTGAAGCAGACTGGTGATGTCATTAAGACTCTATTATGACACGTACAGCTTGGAAGCATAAATACTACAGCACGGCAGCCATTTATAGCCAGTCTCCATTGGAGATGGAAGTGGGCAGAAATGTACTGGCCTATCTTCCCAAGACGCCACAGCAGCCGGACAAATTGTATGTTCGACAGAATGGCTGTTTTATTCAGCCCATAAGGGTGACTACCCACTACAGGTTTTTTTTTCACTGCGAAATTCGTAGCAGTTTTTTTTCTGCAGGGGTCTATGGGACTTGTAATGTTAAAATCGAAATCACGCAAAATCGCAATTTACCGCAAAATCGCGATTTTAAAGGGGTTCTGTCATTACAATCTGTATTTTTTTTCTCCAGTAAATCTGCCCCGCTGGCACAACCTGTGGTAAATAACACATATAAAAGGTTTTTTTCAGAGGTAGTACTTACCTAGGCTCCATTTTTCACCTCCATGCTCTGTTTACATCTTCAGCCCCTCCTGCTAGGAGGTCATCTCCCAGCACCCCTTGCTGTGCTGACCACTTCCGCCCTCACAAAGCTACTTCCGCCCATCCAGTGCAGTGAATAGTCCTGCCTGCAGTCTACCAAAATCTGCTAGTGTTTCTCCCTGGGTCTCTGAACACCCAGAGTTTCCCAAGGGCCTCCAGATCTTCCCTGCAATCTCACAGTAGCCACTCACAGTAGCCACTCACTGTAGTCACTCACTGCAGTCACTCATAGCAGTCACTCATAGCAGTCACTCACAGCAGTCACTCACAGTAGTCACTCCACATGGTAAAAACAGGAATATTCCCCATGCAATGTATTGTATGAGTGTATGTATATATACATTTATTTATGCGTATATGTATCAAGATGTGTGTGTATAGATATATGTATGTATGTGTGTGTGTGTGTGTGTATATATATATATATATATATATATATATATATATATATATATACACACACATACATACACACACACACACATATAATATGTATAGTAATATATCTACACACTGCATAGGACATGTACGTTCCACGCTTACACCCATGTGCGGCTGCCCTCAGAGAGACAAAAAAGTGCACAAAAGTGCGCAACTGCACTTACATCTGTATAAAGCTGGTCTTATTGTATGTATATATGTATGTCCTGTTGTACCACCTCTAGCTTGGATACAAGATGTGATACAGGGGGCATGCAGGCTCTAGTACCCTGTTGTACCACCTCTAGCTTGGATACAAGATGTGATACGGGCGGGCATGCAGGCTCTAGTACCCCATTGTACCGCCTCTAGGTTTGATACAAGATGTGATACAGACAGGCATGGAGGCTCTAGTACCCTGTTGTACCACCTCTAGCTTGGATTCAAAATGCGAAACGGACGGGCATGGACGTTCTAGGACCCTGTTGTATCGCCTCTAGCTTGGATACAAGACGTGATATGGGTGGGCACGCTGCCACTTGGGATGCATTATGCATTGACACTTGGGGGTCAGGATAACAGCATGCTGACAATAGAGGGCAATGTATAGCTTTATGTCTTTGGTGATGTTAAATTCATTCTCTGTGGCTGATTTTACACAAGTGAGCACTATATCAGCACGAGAAACTCAAACCAATATCTCGCATGGCAAATATGCGAGTGTGTCTGCCAGTGCAGTGCGCCTTGTAAGAACAATGCATTGCGATGTGTGTATGTGTGTAAAATATATACACATACATACATACATACATATACAAACACACACACCGCTGTAGGAGCAACTGTAAGAAACAAAATAAATGGTGGGAATACGGCGGCCGCCTGATCTTTCACGCACATAGTATTCATAGGGCAGGTCCTATATTTTCTCGGTCAAGTATTAACGAGAGAGAAACCACAGTAATCATAGGCTTAGTTTTGTCCCAATATACGGCCGTGACAATCATGGCCGCATAAGGGAAGAAAATTACATTCGCCTGAAACCGCCATATACACACACACAGACAAATAAAGCTAGATAGATATATGTGTGTATATACACATAAACATATAGATGAATAGACGCGGATGGATAGACGGGCAGACGGATAATTACAGACGGATAGATGGATAAATACAGATGCATAGAGAGATAAATGTAGACGGATAAATACAGACGGATAGACGGATAAATACAGACGGATAGACACAGACGGGTAGACAGATACAGATAGCATATATATGCATATAAATATATATATATATATATATATATATATATATATGCATATATGCTTTTTATATATATACTTTTATTTTTATATATATATATATAAAAAAGCATATATGTGTGTGCATATATATATATATATATGCATATATATATGTATATATATATATATATATATATATGTGTATATATATATGCACACACACATATATGCTTTTTTATATATATACTTTTATTTATATATATATATATTTATATAAATAAAATATATATATGCTTATATGCAGAAGCTTGCATTTCCATTGGCTAATAGAAATATATTCTGCCTGACAACAGTGTCAGGGATACATTTCTATTGGCCGAGAGGCAGCAGAAGCTTGCATTTCCATTGGCTAATAGAAATGTATTCTGCCTGACAACAGTGTCAGGGATACATTTCTATTGGCAGAGAGTGTGCACGTGTAACGTGCTCCCAGGCGAGCGCGAGCGCGCCGCAGACTCGCGCATGCGCAGTCGTGTGCCGCGCTCCCAGGCGAGCGCGAGCGCGCCGCAGACTCGCGCATGCGCAGTCGTGTGCCGCTGTCTCGCGCGTGCGCAGTCGTGCCGTTGTCTCGCGCGGCTACCTTCATTCCGCGCTTCCTCACAAGACAATGTACGCACACGTCACTAGTGACGTATGCGTACATTGACCTGAAGGAAGCGGAAGGTAGGCAGTGTACGCTTTTTGACCGGATGGAAGAAAATCGGGTGCTGGAGGTCACGTGACCGAATTGACAAGCGGCTCCAGGAGAAGATTTGGGATAAGAAGAAGAGGTAAGCAGGCTGCCTGGGGAGCAATAGGTAAGTATAAAATTTTTTGTTTTTAATGACAGAACCCCTTTAACATTACAAGTCCCATAGACCCCTGCAGAAAAAAAAAAAAGCTGCGAATTTCGCAGTGAAAAAAAACTGTAGTGAGTAGTCACCCTAAGGGGGAAACGGCGGCCTACAAAATCTGATTGGTCGCTGCTGCCACCATTTATGAAAAGGTCGGCTCAGTTCTTCCATGGATAAGAATAAGGTAGGTACATAGGCAGGCAGGTAGGTTCAGTTTTTGTAGGTTGAGGAATGCTTATGGGCAAGGCCTTATGTCTGAACGCTGGCGCATGAAATGGCAGAGAGGCCCGGCACTGTGCATTCACTGATCATTGCCGTCAGCTGCTGTCTGCTTTCAAGCATGAATCAGGGGCTTGACACTTATCAACTGGCTTTGATTGTGGGTCACGCAGGTTGGTTGCAATGCCCTAGTATAAACGATACCTGGAACACAAGCCAGTCCTCAGGATGCATTCTAACTCAAGAGCACGATCACGTTGTGCCTGACCAATGTTTCCATCTTGGGTAGTAGCACAGTCCTAAGCGATATGGAGTGGAGTTGGCATATGAGCTGGTCTGTGGTTTTGCTTCCAACAGTTTCTACCGCACGCAGATGCTCAGTGGATACAATGTTGCGCGCTGGGGAAAACCCCAGGAATAATCCACAGCAGGCAGGCAAGCAAAGTATAAATAAGGGGGGGATTGGTTAGCTGCCTGCAACTCTTGCTTGTACCCGAATAAGGTTTTGCCTGCAACGCGGCCTTGTACTGCTTGAGGCGACGTGACATTCATGCACAAGGCACAGGTGCTGGCAGGTTTCTGCGGGCACCCACAGTGCAGCGTTGCATTCTTGAAACCGTTGCTTGACCCTTTCCCTAAAATCAGGAAGATTCGCTTACACCTCTTATGGCTTATAATAGCCGTCTCCTGGGATAACAATAGCAATACTGAGAAGAATGAAAATAAAACGCATCATAGGCTGAAGAAATTAAACGCTCGGCACGTCTTTTCTTCAGCCTTACATGACTATATATCTATATATGTATACATCCATATATTTGGGAAGAAATCCATAAAAATATATATCGATATATATGTATTTCTATATATTTATATAGATATTTATCTATACACAGAAACAGATAGATAGATAGATAGATAGATAGATAGATTGATAGAAAGACTGTATGCAATAACCCTGGATGTCTGACAGTTGAAGCAGACTGGTGATGTCATTAAGACTCTATTATGACACGTACAGCTTGGAAGCATAAATACTACAGCACGGCAGCCATTTATAGCCAGTCTCCATTGGAGATGGAAGTGGGCAGAAATGTACTGGCCTATCTTCCCAAGACGCCACAGCAGCCGGACAAATTGTATGTTCCACAGAATGGCTGTTTTATTCAGCCCATAAGGGTGACTACCCACTACAGGTTTTTTTTTCACTGCGAAATTCGTAGCAGTTTTTTTTCTGCAGGGGTCTATGGGACTTGTAATGTTAAAATCGAAATCACGCAAAATCGCAATTTACCGCAAAATCGCGATTTTAACATTACAAGTCCCATAGACCCCTGCAGAAAAAAAAAAAAGCTGCGAATTTCGCAGTGAAAAAAAACTGTAGTGAGTAGTCACCCTAAGGGGGAAACGGCGGCCTACAAAATCTGATTGGTCGCTGCTGCCACCATTTATGAAAAGGTCGGCTCAGTTCTTCCATGGATAAGAATAAGGTAGGTACATAGGCAGGCAGGTAGGTTCAGTTTTTGTAGGTTGAGGAATGCTTATGGGCAAGGCCTTATGTCTGAACGCTGGCGCATGAAATGGCACAGAGGCCCGGCACTGTGCATTCACTGATCATTGCCGTCAGCTGCTGTCTGCTTTCAAGCATGAATCAGGGGCTTGACACTTATCAACTGGCTTTGATTGTGGGTCACGCAGGTTGGTTGCAATGCCCTAGTATAAACGATACCTGGAACACAAGCCAGTCCTCAGGATGCATTCTAACTCAAGAGCACGATCACGTTGTGCCTGACCAATGTTTCCATCTTGGGTAGTAGCACAGTCCTAAGCGATATGGAGTGGAGTTGGCATATGAGCTGGTCTGTGGTTTTGCTTCCAACAGTTTCTACCGCACGCAGATGCTCAGTGGATACAATGTTGCGCGCTGGGGAAAACCCCAGGAATAATCCACAGCAGGCAGGCAAGCAAAGTATAAATAAGGGGGGGATTGGTTAGCTGCCTGCAACTCTTGCTTGTACCCGAATAAGGTTTTGCCTGCAACGCGGCCTTGTACTGCTTGAGGCGACGTGACATTCATGCACAAGGCACAGGTGCTGGCAGGTTTCTGCGGGCACCCACAGTGCAGCGTTGCATTCTTGAAACCGTTGCTTGACCCTTTCCCTAAAATCAGGAAGATTCGCTTACACCTCTTATGGCTTATAATAGCCGTCTCCTGGGATAACAATAGCAATACTGAGAAGAATGAAAATAAAACGCATCATAGGCTGAAGAAATTAAACGCTCGGCACGTCTTTTCTTCAGCCTTACATGACTATATATCTATATATGTATACATCCATATATTTGGGAAGAAATCCATAAAAATATATATCGATATATATGTATTTCTATATATTTATATAGATATTTATCTATACACAGAAACAGATAGATAGATAGATAGATAGATAGATAGATAGATAGATAGATAGATAGATAGATAGATAGATAGATAGATAGATAGATAGATAGATTGATAGAAAGACTGTATGCAATAACCCTGGATGTCTGACAGTTGAAGCAGACTGGTGATGTCATTAAGACTCTATTATGACACGTACAGCTTGGAAGCATAAATACTACAGCACGGCAGCCATTTATAGCCAGTCTCCATTGGAGATGGAAGTGGGCAGAAATGTACTGGCCTATCTTCCCAAGACGCCACAGCAGCCGGACAAATTGTATGTTCGACAGAATGGCTGTTTTATTCAGCCCATAAGGGTGACTACCCACTACAGGTTTTTTTTTCACTGCGAAATTCGTAGCAGTTTTTTTTCTGCAGGGGTCTATGGGACTTGTAATGTTAAAATCGAAATCACGCAAAATCGCAATTTACCGCAAAATCGCGATTTTAACATTACAAGTCCCATAGACCCCTGCAGAAAAAAAAAAAAGCTGCGAATTTCGCAGTGAAAAAAAACTGTAGTGAGTAGTCACCCTAAGGGGGAAACGGCGGCCTACAAAATCTGATTGGTCGCTGCTGCCACCATTTATGAAAAGGTCGGCTCAGTTCTTCCATGGATAAGAATAAGGTAGGTACATAGGCAGGCAGGTAGGTTCAGTTTTTGTAGGTTGAGGAATGCTTATGGGCAAGGCCTTATGTCTGAACGCTGGCGCATGAAATGGCAGAGAGGCCCGGCACTGTGCATTCACTGATCATTGCCGTCAGCTGCTGTCTGCTTTCAAGCATGAATCAGGGGCTTGACACTTATCAACTGGCTTTGATTGTGGGTCACGCAGGTTGGTTGCAATGCCCTAGTATAAACGATACCTGGAACACAAGCCAGTCCTCAGGATGCATTCTAACTCAAGAGCACGATCACGTTGTGCCTGACCAATGTTTCCATCTTGGGTAGTAGCACAGTCCTAAGCGATATGGAGTGGAGTTGGCATATGAGCTGGTCTGTGGTTTTGCTTCCAACAGTTTCTACCGCACGCAGATGCTCAGTGGATACAATGTTGCGCGCTGGGGAAAACCCCAGGAATAATCCACAGCAGGCAGGCAAGCAAAGTATAAATAAGGGGGGGATTGGTTAGCTGCCTGCAACTCTTGCTTGTACCCGAATAAGGTTTTGCCTGCAACGCGGCCTTGTACTGCTTGAGGCGACGTGACATTCATGCACAAGGCACAGGTGCTGGCAGGTTTCTGCGGGCACCCACAGTGCAGCGTTGCATTCTTGAAACCGTTGCTTGACCCTTTCCCTAAAATCAGGAAGATTCGCTTACACCTCTTATGGCTTATAATAGCCGTCTCCTGGGATAACAATAGCAATACTGAGAAGAATGAAAATAAAACGCATCATAGGCTGAAGAAATTAAACGCTCGGCACGTCTTTTCTTCAGCCTTACATGACTATATATCTATATATGTATACATCCATATATTTGGGAAGAAATCCATAAAAATATATATCGATATATATGTATTTCTATATATTTATATAGATATTTATCTATACACAGAAACAGATAGATAGATAGATAGATAGATAGATAGATTGATAGAAAGACTGTATGCAATAACCCTGGATGTCTGACAGTTGAAGCAGACTGGTGATGTCATTAAGACTCTATTATGACACGTACAGCTTGGAAGCATAAATACTACAGCACGGCAGCCATTTATAGCCAGTCTCCATTGGAGATGGAAGTGGGCAGAAATGTACTGGCCTATCTTCCCAAGACGCCACAGCAGCCGGACAAATTGTATGTTCGACAGAATGGCTGTTTTATTCAGCCCATAAGGGTGACTACCCACTACAGGTTTTTTTTTCACTGCGAAATTCGTAGCAGTTTTTTTTCTGCAGGGGTCTATGGGACTTGTAATGTTAAAATCGAAATCACGCAAAATCGCAATTTACCGCAAAATCGCGATTTTAACATTACAAGTCCCATAGACCCCTGCAGAAAAAAAAAAAAGCTGCGAATTTCGCAGTGAAAAAAAACTGTAGTGAGTAGTCACCCTAAGGGGGAAACGGCGGCCTACAAAATCTGATTGGTCGCTGCTGCCACCATTTATGAAAAGGTCGGCTCAGTTCTTCCATGGATAAGAATAAGGTAGGTACATAGGCAGGCAGGTAGGTTCAGTTTTTGTAGGTTGAGGAATGCTTATGGGCAAGGCCTTATGTCTGAACGCTGGCGCATGAAATGGCAGAGAGGCCCGGCACTGTGCATTCACTGATCATTGCCGTCAGCTGCTGTCTGCTTTCAAGCATGAATCAGGGGCTTGACACTTATCAACTGGCTTTGATTGTGGGTCACGCAGGTTGGTTGCAATGCCCTAGTATAAACGATACCTGGAACACAAGCCAGTCCTCAGGATGCATTCTAACTCAAGAGCACGATCACGTTGTGCCTGACCAATGTTTCCATCTTGGGTAGTAGCACAGTCCTAAGCGATATGGAGTGGAGTTGGCATATGAGCTGGTCTGTGGTTTTGCTTCCAACAGTTTCTACCGCACGCAGATGCTCAGTGGATACAATGTTGCGCGCTGGGGAAAACCCCAGGAATAATCCACAGCAGGCAGGCAAGCAAAGTATAAATAAGGGGGGGATTGGTTAGCTGCCTGCAACTCTTGCTTGTACCCGAATAAGGTTTTGCCTGCAACGCGGCCTTGTACTGCTTGAGGCGACGTGACATTCATGCACAAGGCACAGGTGCTGGCAGGTTTCTGCGGGCACCCACAGTGCAGCGTTGCATTCTTGAAACCGTTGCTTGACCCTTTCCCTAAAATCAGGAAGATTCGCTTACACCTCTTATGGCTTATAATAGCCGTCTCCTGGGATAACAATAGCAATACTGAGAAGAATGAAAATAAAACGCATCATAGGCTGAAGAAATTAAACGCTCGGCACGTCTTTTCTTCAGCCTTACATGACTATATATCTATATATGTATACATCCATATATTTGGGAAGAAATCCATAAAAATATATATCGATATATATGTATTTCTATATATTTATATAGATATTTATCTATACACAGAAACAGATAGATAGATAGATAGATAGATAGATAGATTGATAGAAAGACTGTATGCAATAACCCTGGATGTCTGACAGTTGAAGCAGACTGGTGATGTCATTAAGACTCTATTATGACACGTACAGCTTGGAAGCATAAATACTACAGCACGGCAGCCATTTATAGCCAGTCTCCATTGGAGATGGAAGTGGGCAGAAATGTACTGGCCTATCTTCCCAAGACGCCACAGCAGCCGGACAAATTGTATGTTCGACAGAATGGCTGTTTTATTCAGCCCATAAGGGTGACTACCCACTACAGGTTTTTTTTTCACTGCGAAATTCGTAGCAGTTTTTTTTCTGCAGGGGTCTATGGGACTTGTAATGTTAAAATCGAAATCACGCAAAATCGCAATTTACCGCAAAATCGCGATTTTAACATTACAAGTCCCATAGACCCCTGCAGAAAAAAAAAAAAGCTGCGAATTTCGCAGTGAAAAAAAACTGTAGTGAGTAGTCACCCTAAGGGGGAAACGGCGGCCTACAAAATCTGATTGGTCGCTGCTGCCACCATTTATGAAAAGGTCGGCTCAGTTCTTCCATGGATAAGAATAAGGTAGGTACATAGGCAGGCAGGTAGGTTCAGTTTTTGTAGGTTGAGGAATGCTTATGGGCAAGGCCTTATGTCTGAACGCTGGCGCATGAAATGGCACAGAGGCCCGGCACTGTGCATTCACTGATCATTGCCGTCAGCTGCTGTCTGCTTTCAAGCATGAATCAGGGGCTTGACACTTATCAACTGGCTTTGATTGTGGGTCACGCAGGTTGGTTGCAATGCCCTAGTATAAACGATACCTGGAACACAAGCCAGTCCTCAGGATGCATTCTAACTCAAGAGCACGATCACGTTGTGCCTGACCAATGTTTCCATCTTGGGTAGTAGCACAGTCCTAAGCGATATGGAGTGGAGTTGGCATATGAGCTGGTCTGTGGTTTTGCTTCCAACAGTTTCTACCGCACGCAGATGCTCAGTGGATACAATGTTGCGCGCTGGGGAAAACCCCAGGAATAATCCACAGCAGGCAGGCAAGCAAAGTATAAATAAGGGGGGGATTGGTTAGCTGCCTGCAACTCTTGCTTGTACCCGAATAAGGTTTTGCCTGCAACGCGGCCTTGTACTGCTTGAGGCGACGTGACATTCATGCACAAGGCACAGGTGCTGGCAGGTTTCTGCGGGCACCCACAGTGCAGCGTTGCATTCTTGAAACCGTTGCTTGACCCTTTCCCTAAAATCAGGAAGATTCGCTTACACCTCTTATGGCTTATAATAGCCGTCTCCTGGGATAACAATAGCAATACTGAGAAGAATGAAAATAAAACGCATCATAGGCTGAAGAAATTAAACGCTCGGCACGTCTTTTCTTCAGCCTTACATGACTATATATCTATATATGTATACATCCATATATTTGGGAAGAAATCCATAAAAATATATATCGATATATATGTATTTCTATATATTTATATAGATATTTATCTATACACAGAAACAGATAGATAGATAGATAGATAGATAGATAGATAGATAGATAGATAGATAGATAGATAGATAGATAGATAGATAGATAGATAGATTGATAGAAAGACTGTATGCAATAACCCTGGATGTCTGACAGTTGAAGCAGACTGGTGATGTCATTAAGACTCTATTATGACACGTACAGCTTGGAAGCATAAATACTACAGCACGGCAGCCATTTATAGCCAGTCTCCATTGGAGATGGAAGTGGGCAGAAATGTACTGGCCTATCTTCCCAAGACGCCACAGCAGCCGGACAAATTGTATGTTCGACAGAATGGCTGTTTTATTCAGCCCATAAGGGTGACTACCCACTACAGGTTTTTTTTTCACTGCGAAATTCGTAGCAGTTTTTTTTCTGCAGGGGTCTATGGGACTTGTAATGTTAAAATCGAAATCACGCAAAATCGCAATTTACCGCAAAATCGCGATTTTAACATTACAAGTCCCATAGACCCCTGCAGAAAAAAAAAAAAGCTGCGAATTTCGCAGTGAAAAAAAACTGTAGTGAGTAGTCACCCTAAGGGGGAAACGGCGGCCTACAAAATCTGATTGGTCGCTGCTGCCACCATTTATGAAAAGGTCGGCTCAGTTCTTCCATGGATAAGAATAAGGTAGGTACATAGGCAGGCAGGTAGGTTCAGTTTTTGTAGGTTGAGGAATGCTTATGGGCAAGGCCTTATGTCTGAACGCTGGCGCATGAAATGGCAGAGAGGCCCGGCACTGTGCATTCACTGATCATTGCCGTCAGCTGCTGTCTGCTTTCAAGCATGAATCAGGGGCTTGACACTTATCAACTGGCTTTGATTGTGGGTCACGCAGGTTGGTTGCAATGCCCTAGTATAAACGATACCTGGAACACAAGCCAGTCCTCAGGATGCATTCTAACTCAAGAGCACGATCACGTTGTGCCTGACCAATGTTTCCATCTTGGGTAGTAGCACAGTCCTAAGCGATATGGAGTGGAGTTGGCATATGAGCTGGTCTGTGGTTTTGCTTCCAACAGTTTCTACCGCACGCAGATGCTCAGTGGATACAATGTTGCGCGCTGGGGAAAACCCCAGGAATAATCCACAGCAGGCAGGCAAGCAAAGTATAAATAAGGGGGGGATTGGTTAGCTGCCTGCAACTCTTGCTTGTACCCGAATAAGGTTTTGCCTGCAACGCGGCCTTGTACTGCTTGAGGCGACGTGACATTCATGCACAAGGCACAGGTGCTGGCAGGTTTCTGCGGGCACCCACAGTGCAGCGTTGCATTCTTGAAACCGTTGCTTGACCCTTTCCCTAAAATCAGGAAGATTCGCTTACACCTCTTATGGCTTATAATAGCCGTCTCCTGGGATAACAATAGCAATACTGAGAAGAATGAAAATAAAACGCATCATAGGCTGAAGAAATTAAACGCTCGGCACGTCTTTTCTTCAGCCTTACATGACTATATATCTATATATGTATACATCCATATATTTGGGAAGAAATCCATAAAAATATATATCGATATATATGTATTTCTATATATTTATATAGATATTTATCTATACACAGAAACAGATAGATAGATAGATAGATAGATAGATAGATAGATAGATAGATAGATAGATAGATTGATAGAAAGACTGTATGCAATAACCCTGGATGTCTGACAGTTGAAGCAGACTGGTGATGTCATTAAGACTCTATTATGACACGTACAGCTTGGAAGCATAAATACTACAGCACGGCAGCCATTTATAGCCAGTCTCCATTGGAGATGGAAGTGGGCAGAAATGTACTGGCCTATCTTCCCAAGACGCCACAGCAGCCGGACAAATTGTATGTTCGACAGAATGGCTGTTTTATTCAGCCCATAAGGGTGACTACCCACTACAGGTTTTTTTTTCACTGCGAAATTCGTAGCAGTTTTTTTTCTGCAGGGGTCTATGGGACTTGTAATGTTAAAATCGAAATCACGCAAAATCGCAATTTACCGCAAAATCGCGATTTTAACATTACAAGTCCCATAGACCCCTGCAGAAAAAAAAAAAAGCTGCGAATTTCGCAGTGAAAAAAAACTGTAGTGAGTAGTCACCCTAAGGGGGAAACGGCGGCCTACAAAATCTGATTGGTCGCTGCTGCCACCATTTATGAAAAGGTCGGCTCAGTTCTTCCATGGATAAGAATAAGGTAGGTACATAGGCAGGCAGGTAGGTTCAGTTTTTGTAGGTTGAGGAATGCTTATGGGCAAGGCCTTATGTCTGAACGCTGGCGCATGAAATGGCAGAGAGGCCCGGCACTGTGCATTCACTGATCATTGCCGTCAGCTGCTGTCTGCTTTCAAGCATGAATCAGGGGCTTGACACTTATCAACTGGCTTTGATTGTGGGTCACGCAGGTTGGTTGCAATGCCCTAGTATAAACGATACCTGGAACACAAGCCAGTCCTCAGGATGCATTCTAACTCAAGAGCACGATCACGTTGTGCCTGACCAATGTTTCCATCTTGGGTAGTAGCACAGTCCTAAGCGATATGGAGTGGAGTTGGCATATGAGCTGGTCTGTGGTTTTGCTTCCAACAGTTTCTACCGCACGCAGATGCTCAGTGGATACAATGTTGCGCGCTGGGGAAAACCCCAGGAATAATCCACAGCAGGCAGGCAAGCAAAGTATAAATAAGGGGGGGATTGGTTAGCTGCCTGCAACTCTTGCTTGTACCCGAATAAGGTTTTGCCTGCAACGCGGCCTTGTACTGCTTGAGGCGACGTGACATTCATGCACAAGGCACAGGTGCTGGCAGGTTTCTGCGGGCACCCACAGTGCAGCGTTGCATTCTTGAAACCGTTGCTTGACCCTTTCCCTAAAATCAGGAAGATTCGCTTACACCTCTTATGGCTTATAATAGCCGTCTCCTGGGATAACAATAGCAATACTGAGAAGAATGAAAATAAAACGCATCATAGGCTGAAGAAATTAAACGCTCGGCACGTCTTTTCTTCAGCCTTACATGACTATATATCTATATATGTATACATCCATATATTTGGGAAGAAATCCATAAAAATATATATCGATATATATGTATTTCTATATATTTATATAGATATTTATCTATACACAGAAACAGATAGATAGATAGATAGATAGATAGATAGATTGATAGAAAGACTGTATGCAATAACCCTGGATGTCTGACAGTTGAAGCAGACTGGTGATGTCATTAAGACTCTATTATGACACGTACAGCTTGGAAGCATAAATACTACAGCACGGCAGCCATTTATAGCCAGTCTCCATTGGAGATGGAAGTGGGCAGAAATGTACTGGCCTATCTTCCCAAGACGCCACAGCAGCCGGACAAATTGTATGTTCGACAGAATGGCTGTTTTATTCAGCCCATAAGGGTGACTACCCACTACAGGTTTTTTTTTCACTGCGAAATTCGTAGCAGTTTTTTTTCTGCAGGGGTCTATGGGACTTGTAATGTTAAAATCGAAATCACGCAAAATCGCAATTTACCGCAAAATCGCGATTTTAACATTACAAGTCCCATAGACCCCTGCAGAAAAAAAAAAAAGCTGCGAATTTCGCAGTGAAAAAAAACTGTAGTGAGTAGTCACCCTAAGGGGGAAACGGCGGCCTACAAAATCTGATTGGTCGCTGCTGCCACCATTTATGAAAAGGTCGGCTCAGTTCTTCCATGGATAAGAATAAGGTAGGTACATAGGCAGGCAGGTAGGTTCAGTTTTTGTAGGTTGAGGAATGCTTATGGGCAAGGCCTTATGTCTGAACGCTGGCGCATGAAATGGCAGAGAGGCCCGGCACTGTGCATTCACTGATCATTGCCGTCAGCTGCTGTCTGCTTTCAAGCATGAATCAGGGGCTTGACACTTATCAACTGGCTTTGATTGTGGGTCACGCAGGTTGGTTGCAATGCCCTAGTATAAACGATACCTGGAACACAAGCCAGTCCTCAGGATGCATTCTAACTCAAGAGCACGATCACGTTGTGCCTGACCAATGTTTCCATCTTGGGTAGTAGCACAGTCCTAAGCGATATGGAGTGGAGTTGGCATATGAGCTGGTCTGTGGTTTTGCTTCCAACAGTTTCTACCGCACGCAGATGCTCAGTGGATACAATGTTGCGCGCTGGGGAAAACCCCAGGAATAATCCACAGCAGGCAGGCAAGCAAAGTATAAATAAGGGGGGGATTGGTTAGCTGCCTGCAACTCTTGCTTGTACCCGAATAAGGTTTTGCCTGCAACGCGGCCTTGTACTGCTTGAGGCGACGTGACATTCATGCACAAGGCACAGGTGCTGGCAGGTTTCTGCGGGCACCCACAGTGCAGCGTTGCATTCTTGAAACCGTTGCTTGACCCTTTCCCTAAAATCAGGAAGATTCGCTTACACCTCTTATGGCTTATAATAGCCGTCTCCTGGGATAACAATAGCAATACTGAGAAGAATGAAAATAAAACGCATCATAGGCTGAAGAAATTAAACGCTCGGCACGTCTTTTCTTCAGCCTTACATGACTATATATCTATATATGTATACATCCATATATTTGGGAAGAAATCCATAAAAATATATATCGATATATATGTATTTCTATATATTTATATAGATATTTATCTATACACAGAAACAGATAGATAGATAGATAGATAGATAGATAGATTGATAGAAAGACTGTATGCAATAACCCTGGATGTCTGACAGTTGAAGCAGACTGGTGATGTCATTAAGACTCTATTATGACACGTACAGCTTGGAAGCATAAATACTACAGCACGGCAGCCATTTATAGCCAGTCTCCATTGGAGATGGAAGTGGGCAGAAATGTACTGGCCTATCTTCCCAAGACGCCACAGCAGCCGGACAAATTGTATGTTCGACAGAATGGCTGTTTTATTCAGCCCATAAGGGTGACTACCCACTACAGGTTTTTTTTTCACTGCGAAATTCGTAGCAGTTTTTTTTCTGCAGGGGTCTATGGGACTTGTAATGTTAAAATCGAAATCACGCAAAATCGCAATTTACCGCAAAATCGCGATTTTAACATTACAAGTCCCATAGACCCCTGCAGAAAAAAAAAAAAGCTGCGAATTTCGCAGTGAAAAAAAACTGTAGTGAGTAGTCACCCTAAGGGGGAAACGGCGGCCTACAAAATCTGATTGGTCGCTGCTGCCACCATTTATGAAAAGGTCGGCTCAGTTCTTCCATGGATAAGAATAAGGTAGGTACATAGGCAGGCAGGTAGGTTCAGTTTTTGTAGGTTGAGGAATGCTTATGGGCAAGGCCTTATGTCTGAACGCTGGCGCATGAAATGGCAGAGAGGCCCGGCACTGTGCATTCACTGATCATTGCCGTCAGCTGCTGTCTGCTTTCAAGCATGAATCAGGGGCTTGACACTTATCAACTGGCTTTGATTGTGGGTCACGCAGGTTGGTTGCAATGCCCTAGTATAAACGATACCTGGAACACAAGCCAGTCCTCAGGATGCATTCTAACTCAAGAGCACGATCACGTTGTGCCTGACCAATGTTTCCATCTTGGGTAGTAGCACAGTCCTAAGCGATATGGAGTGGAGTTGGCATATGAGCTGGTCTGTGGTTTTGCTTCCAACAGTTTCTACCGCACGCAGATGCTCAGTGGATACAATGTTGCGCGCTGGGGAAAACCCCAGGAATAATCCACAGCAGGCAGGCAAGCAAAGTATAAATAAGGGGGGGATTGGTTAGCTGCCTGCAACTCTTGCTTGTACCCGAATAAGGTTTTGCCTGCAACGCGGCCTTGTACTGCTTGAGGCGACGTGACATTCATGCACAAGGCACAGGTGCTGGCAGGTTTCTGCGGGCACCCACAGTGCAGCGTTGCATTCTTGAAACCGTTGCTTGACCCTTTCCCTAAAATCAGGAAGATTCGCTTACACCTCTTATGGCTTATAATAGCCGTCTCCTGGGATAACAATAGCAATACTGAGAAGAATGAAAATAAAACGCATCATAGGCTGAAGAAATTAAACGCTCGGCACGTCTTTTCTTCAGCCTTACATGACTATATATCTATATATGTATACATCCATATATTTGGGAAGAAATCCATAAAAATATATATCGATATATATGTATTTCTATATATTTATATAGATATTTATCTATACACAGAAACAGATAGATAGATAGATAGATAGATAGATAGATTGATAGAAAGACTGTATGCAATAACCCTGGATGTCTGACAGTTGAAGCAGACTGGTGATGTCATTAAGACTCTATTATGACACGTACAGCTTGGAAGCATAAATACTACAGCACGGCAGCCATTTATAGCCAGTCTCCATTGGAGATGGAAGTGGGCAGAAATGTACTGGCCTATCTTCCCAAGACGCCACAGCAGCCGGACAAATTGTATGTTCGACAGAATGGCTGTTTTATTCAGCCCATAAGGGTGACTACCCACTACAGGTTTTTTTTTCACTGCGAAATTCGTAGCAGTTTTTTTTCTGCAGGGGTCTATGGGACTTGTAATGTTAAAATCGAAATCACGCAAAATCGCAATTTACCGCAAAATCGCGATTTTAACATTACAAGTCCCATAGACCCCTGCAGAAAAAAAAAAAAGCTGCGAATTTCGCAGTGAAAAAAAACTGTAGTGAGTAGTCACCCTAAGGGGGAAACGGCGGCCTACAAAATCTGATTGGTCGCTGCTGCCACCATTTATGAAAAGGTCGGCTCAGTTCTTCCATGGATAAGAATAAGGTAGGTACATAGGCAGGCAGGTAGGTTCAGTTTTTGTAGGTTGAGGAATGCTTATGGGCAAGGCCTTATGTCTGAACGCTGGCGCATGAAATGGCACAGAGGCCCGGCACTGTGCATTCACTGATCATTGCCGTCAGCTGCTGTCTGCTTTCAAGCATGAATCAGGGGCTTGACACTTATCAACTGGCTTTGATTGTGGGTCACGCAGGTTGGTTGCAATGCCCTAGTATAAACGATACCTGGAACACAAGCCAGTCCTCAGGATGCATTCTAACTCAAGAGCACGATCACGTTGTGCCTGACCAATGTTTCCATCTTGGGTAGTAGCACAGTCCTAAGCGATATGGAGTGGAGTTGGCATATGAGCTGGTCTGTGGTTTTGCTTCCAACAGTTTCTACCGCACGCAGATGCTCAGTGGATACAATGTTGCGCGCTGGGGAAAACCCCAGGAATAATCCACAGCAGGCAGGCAAGCAAAGTATAAATAAGGGGGGGATTGGTTAGCTGCCTGCAACTCTTGCTTGTACCCGAATAAGGTTTTGCCTGCAACGCGGCCTTGTACTGCTTGAGGCGACGTGACATTCATGCACAAGGCACAGGTGCTGGCAGGTTTCTGCGGGCACCCACAGTGCAGCGTTGCATTCTTGAAACCGTTGCTTGACCCTTTCCCTAAAATCAGGAAGATTCGCTTACACCTCTTATGGCTTATAATAGCCGTCTCCTGGGATAACAATAGCAATACTGAGAAGAATGAAAATAAAACGCATCATAGGCTGAAGAAATTAAACGCTCGGCACGTCTTTTCTTCAGCCTTACATGACTATATATCTATATATGTATACATCCATATATTTGGGAAGAAATCCATAAAAATATATATCGATATATATGTATTTCTATATATTTATATAGATATTTATCTATACACAGAAACAGATAGATAGATAGATAGATAGATAGATAGATAGATAGATAGATAGATAGATAGATAGATAGATAGATTGATAGAAAGACTGTATGCAATAACCCTGGATGTCTGACAGTTGAAGCAGACTGGTGATGTCATTAAGACTCTATTATGACACGTACAGCTTGGAAGCATAAATACTACAGCACGGCAGCCATTTATAGCCAGTCTCCATTGGAGATGGAAGTGGGCAGAAATGTACTGGCCTATCTTCCCAAGACGCCACAGCAGCCGGACAAATTGTATGTTCGACAGAATGGCTGTTTTATTCAGCCCATAAGGGTGACTACCCACTACAGGTTTTTTTTTCACTGCGAAATTCGTAGCAGTTTTTTTTCTGCAGGGGTCTATGGGACTTGTAATGTTAAAATCGAAATCACGCAAAATCGCAATTTACCGCAAAATCGCGATTTTAACATTACAAGTCCCATAGACCCCTGCAGAAAAAAAAAAAAGCTGCGAATTTCGCAGTGAAAAAAAACTGTAGTGAGTAGTCACCCTAAGGGGGAAACGGCGGCCTACAAAATCTGATTGGTCGCTGCTGCCACCATTTATGAAAAGGTCGGCTCAGTTCTTCCATGGATAAGAATAAGGTAGGTACATAGGCAGGCAGGTAGGTTCAGTTTTTGTAGGTTGAGGAATGCTTATGGGCAAGGCCTTATGTCTGAACGCTGGCGCATGAAATGGCAGAGAGGCCCGGCACTGTGCATTCACTGATCATTGCCGTCAGCTGCTGTCTGCTTTCAAGCATGAATCAGGGGCTTGACACTTATCAACTGGCTTTGATTGTGGGTCACGCAGGTTGGTTGCAATGCCCTAGTATAAACGATACCTGGAACACAAGCCAGTCCTCAGGATGCATTCTAACTCAAGAGCACGATCACGTTGTGCCTGACCAATGTTTCCATCTTGGGTAGTAGCACAGTCCTAAGCGATATGGAGTGGAGTTGGCATATGAGCTGGTCTGTGGTTTTGCTTCCAACAGTTTCTACCGCACGCAGATGCTCAGTGGATACAATGTTGCGCGCTGGGGAAAACCCCAGGAATAATCCACAGCAGGCAGGCAAGCAAAGTATAAATAAGGGGGGGATTGGTTAGCTGCCTGCAACTCTTGCTTGTACCCGAATAAGGTTTTGCCTGCAACGCGGCCTTGTACTGCTTGAGGCGACGTGACATTCATGCACAAGGCACAGGTGCTGGCAGGTTTCTGCGGGCACCCACAGTGCAGCGTTGCATTCTTGAAACCGTTGCTTGACCCTTTCCCTAAAATCAGGAAGATTCGCTTACACCTCTTATGGCTTATAATAGCCGTCTCCTGGGATAACAATAGCAATACTGAGAAGAATGAAAATAAAACGCATCATAGGCTGAAGAAATTAAACGCTCGGCACGTCTTTTCTTCAGCCTTACATGACTATATATCTATATATGTATACATCCATATATTTGGGAAGAAATCCATAAAAATATATATCGATATATATGTATTTCTATATATTTATATAGATATTTATCTATACACAGAAACAGATAGATAGATAGATAGATAGATAGATAGATAGATAGATAGATAGATAGATTGATAGAAAGACTGTATGCAATAACCCTGGATGTCTGACAGTTGAAGCAGACTGGTGATGTCATTAAGACTCTATTATGACACGTACAGCTTGGAAGCATAAATACTACAGCACGGCAGCCATTTATAGCCAGTCTCCATTGGAGATGGAAGTGGGCAGAAATGTACTGGCCTATCTTCCCAAGACGCCACAGCAGCCGGACAAATTGTATGTTCGACAGAATGGCTGTTTTATTCAGCCCATAAGGGTGACTACCCACTACAGGTTTTTTTTTCACTGCGAAATTCGTAGCAGTTTTTTTTCTGCAGGGGTCTATGGGACTTGTAATGTTAAAATCGAAATCACGCAAAATCGCAATTTACCGCAAAATCGCGATTTTAACATTACAAGTCCCATAGACCCCTGCAGAAAAAAAAAAAAGCTGCGAATTTCGCAGTGAAAAAAAACTGTAGTGAGTAGTCACCCTAAGGGGGAAACGGCGGCCTACAAAATCTGATTGGTCGCTGCTGCCACCATTTATGAAAAGGTCGGCTCAGTTCTTCCATGGATAAGAATAAGGTAGGTACATAGGCAGGCAGGTAGGTTCAGTTTTTGTAGGTTGAGGAATGCTTATGGGCAAGGCCTTATGTCTGAACGCTGGCGCATGAAATGGCACAGAGGCCCGGCACTGTGCATTCACTGATCATTGCTGTCAGCTGCTGTCTGCTTTCAAGCATGAATCAGGGGCTTGACACTTATCAACTGGCTTTGATTGTGGGTCACGCAGGTTGGTTGCAATGCCCTAGTATAAACGATACCTGGAACACAAGCCAGTCCTCAGGATGCATTCTAACTCAAGAGCACGATCACGTTGTGCCTGACCAATGTTTCCATCTTGGGTAGTAGCACAGTCCTAAGCGATATGGAGTGGAGTTGGCATATGAGCTGGTCTGTGGTTTTGCTTCCAACAGTTTCTACCGCACGCAGATGCTCAGTGGATACAATGTTGCGCGCTGGGGAAAACCCCAGGAATAATCCACAGCAGGCAGGCAAGCAAAGTATAAATAAGGGGGGGATTGGTTAGCTGCCTGCAACTCTTGCTTGTACCCGAATAAGGTTTTGCCTGCAACGCGGCCTTGTACTGCTTGAGGCGACGTGACATTCATGCACAAGGCACAGGTGCTGGCAGGTTTCTGCGGGCACCCACAGTGCAGCGTTGCATTCTTGAAACCGTTGCTTGACCCTTTCCCTAAAATCAGGAAGATTCGCTTACACCTCTTATGGCTTATAATAGCCGTCTCCTGGGATAACAATAGCAATACTGAGAAGAATGAAAATAAAACGCATCATAGGCTGAAGAAATTAAACGCTCGGCACGTCTTTTCTTCAGCCTTACATGACTATATATCTATATATGTATACATCCATATATTTGGGAAGAAATCCATAAAAATATATATCGATATATATGTATTTCTATATATTTATATAGATATTTATCTATACACAGAAACAGATAGATAGATAGATAGATAGATAGATAGATAGATAGATAGATAGATAGATAGATTGATAGAAAGACTGTATGCAATAACCCTGGATGTCTGACAGTTGAAGCAGACTGGTGATGTCATTAAGACTCTATTATGACACGTACAGCTTGGAAGCATAAATACTACAGCACGGCAGCCATTTATAGCCAGTCTCCATTGGAGATGGAAGTGGGCAGAAATGTACTGGCCTATCTTCCCAAGACGCCACAGCAGCCGGACAAATTGTATGTTCGACAGAATGGCTGTTTTATTCAGCCCATAAGGGTGACTACCCACTACAGGTTTTTTTTTCACTGCGAAATTCGTAGCAGTTTTTTTTCTGCAGGGGTCTATGGGACTTGTAATGTTAAAATCGAAATCACGCAAAATCGCAATTTACCGCAAAATCGCGATTTTAACATTACAAGTCCCATAGACCCCTGCAGAAAAAAAAAAAAGCTGCGAATTTCGCAGTGAAAAAAAACTGTAGTGAGTAGTCACCCTAAGGGGGAAACGGCGGCCTACAAAATCTGATTGGTCGCTGCTGCCACCATTTATGAAAAGGTCGGCTCAGTTCTTCCATGGATAAGAATAAGGTAGGTACATAGGCAGGCAGGTAGGTTCAGTTTTTGTAGGTTGAGGAATGCTTATGGGCAAGGCCTTATGTCTGAACGCTGGCGCATGAAATGGCACAGAGGCCCGGCACTGTGCATTCACTGATCATTGCTGTCAGCTGCTGTCTGCTTTCAAGCATGAATCAGGGGCTTGACACTTATCAACTGGCTTTGATTGTGGGTCACGCAGGTTGGTTGCAATGCCCTAGTATAAACGATACCTGGAACACAAGCCAGTCCTCAGGATGCATTCTAACTCAAGAGCACGATCACGTTGTGCCTGACCAATGTTTCCATCTTGGGTAGTAGCACAGTCCTAAGCGATATGGAGTGGAGTTGGCATATGAGCTGGTCTGTGGTTTTGCTTCCAACAGTTTCTACCGCACGCAGATGCTCAGTGGATACAATGTTGCGCGCTGGGGAAAACCCCAGGAATAATCCACAGCAGGCAGGCAAGCAAAGTATAAATAAGGGGGGGATTGGTTAGCTGCCTGCAACTCTTGCTTGTACCCGAATAAGGTTTTGCCTGCAACGCGGCCTTGTACTGCTTGAGGCGACGTGACATTCATGCACAAGGCACAGGTGCTGGCAGGTTTCTGCGGGCACCCACAGTGCAGCGTTGCATTCTTGAAACCGTTGCTTGACCCTTTCCCTAAAATCAGGAAGATTCGCTTACACCTCTTATGGCTTATAATAGCCGTCTCCTGGGATAACAATAGCAATACTGAGAAGAATGAAAATAAAACGCATCATAGGCTGAAGAAATTAAACGCTCGGCACGTCTTTTCTTCAGCCTTACATGACTATATATCTATATATGTATACATCCATATATTTGGGAAGAAATCCATAAAAATATATATCGATATATATGTATTTCTATATATTTATATAGATATTTATCTATACACAGAAACAGATAGATAGATAGATAGATAGATAGATAGATAGATAGATAGATAGATAGATAGATAGATAGATAGATTGATAGAAAGACTGTATGCAATAACCCTGGATGTCTGACAGTTGAAGCAGACTGGTGATGTCATTAAGACTCTATTATGACACGTACAGCTTGGAAGCATAAATACTACAGCACGGCAGCCATTTATAGCCAGTCTCCATTGGAGATGGAAGTGGGCAGAAATGTACTGGCCTATCTTCCCAAGACGCCACAGCAGCCGGACAAATTGTATGTTCGACAGAATGGCTGTTTTATTCAGCCCATAAGGGTGACTACCCACTACAGGTTTTTTTTTCACTGCGAAATTCGTAGCAGTTTTTTTTCTGCAGGGGTCTATGGGACTTGTAATGTTAAAATCGAAATCACGCAAAATCGCAATTTACCGCAAAATCGCGATTTTAACATTACAAGTCCCATAGACCCCTGCAGAAAAAAAAAAAAGCTGCGAATTTCGCAGTGAAAAAAAACTGTAGTGAGTAGTCACCCTAAGGGGGAAACGGCGGCCTACAAAATCTGATTGGTCGCTGCTGCCACCATTTATGAAAAGGTCGGCTCAGTTCTTCCATGGATAAGAATAAGGTAGGTACATAGGCAGGCAGGTAGGTTCAGTTTTTGTAGGTTGAGGAATGCTTATGGGCAAGGCCTTATGTCTGAACGCTGGCGCATGAAATGGCAGAGAGGCCCGGCACTGTGCATTCACTGATCATTGCCGTCAGCTGCTGTCTGCTTTCAAGCATGAATCAGGGGCTTGACACTTATCAACTGGCTTTGATTGTGGGTCACGCAGGTTGGTTGCAATGCCCTAGTATAAACGATACCTGGAACACAAGCCAGTCCTCAGGATGCATTCTAACTCAAGAGCACGATCACGTTGTGCCTGACCAATGTTTCCATCTTGGGTAGTAGCACAGTCCTAAGCGATATGGAGTGGAGTTGGCATATGAGCTGGTCTGTGGTTTTGCTTCCAACAGTTTCTACCGCACGCAGATGCTCAGTGGATACAATGTTGCGCGCTGGGGAAAACCCCAGGAATAATCCACAGCAGGCAGGCAAGCAAAGTATAAATAAGGGGGGGATTGGTTAGCTGCCTGCAACTCTTGCTTGTACCCGAATAAGGTTTTGCCTGCAACGCGGCCTTGTACTGCTTGAGGCGACGTGACATTCATGCACAAGGCACAGGTGCTGGCAGGTTTCTGCGGGCACCCACAGTGCAGCGTTGCATTCTTGAAACCGTTGCTTGACCCTTTCCCTAAAATCAGGAAGATTCGCTTACACCTCTTATGGCTTATAATAGCCGTCTCCTGGGATAACAATAGCAATACTGAGAAGAATGAAAATAAAACGCATCATAGGCTGAAGAAATTAAACGCTCGGCACGTCTTTTCTTCAGCCTTACATGACTATATATCTATATATGTATACATCCATATATTTGGGAAGAAATCCATAAAAATATATATCGATATATATGTATTTCTATATATTTATATAGATATTTATCTATACACAGAAACAGATAGATAGATAGATAGATAGATAGATAGATAGATAGATAGATAGATAGATAGATTGATAGAAAGACTGTATGCAATAACCCTGGATGTCTGACAGTTGAAGCAGACTGGTGATGTCATTAAGACTCTATTATGACACGTACAGCTTGGAAGCATAAATACTACAGCACGGCAGCCATTTATAGCCAGTCTCCATTGGAGATGGAAGTGGGCAGAAATGTACTGGCCTATCTTCCCAAGACGCCACAGCAGCCGGACAAATTGTATGTTCGACAGAATGGCTGTTTTATTCAGCCCATAAGGGTGACTACCCACTACAGGTTTTTTTTTCACTGCGAAATTCGTAGCAGTTTTTTTTCTGCAGGGGTCTATGGGACTTGTAATGTTAAAATCGAAATCACGCAAAATCGCAATTTACCGCAAAATCGCGATTTTAACATTACAAGTCCCATAGACCCCTGCAGAAAAAAAAAAAAGCTGCGAATTTCGCAGTGAAAAAAAACTGTAGTGAGTAGTCACCCTAAGGGGGAAACGGCGGCCTACAAAATCTGATTGGTCGCTGCTGCCACCATTTATGAAAAGGTCGGCTCAGTTCTTCCATGGATAAGAATAAGGTAGGTACATAGGCAGGCAGGTAGGTTCAGTTTTTGTAGGTTGAGGAATGCTTATGGGCAAGGCCTTATGTCTGAACGCTGGCGCATGAAATGGCACAGAGGCCCGGCACTGTGCATTCACTGATCATTGCTGTCAGCTGCTGTCTGCTTTCAAGCATGAATCAGGGGCTTGACACTTATCAACTGGCTTTGATTGTGGGTCACGCAGGTTGGTTGCAATGCCCTAGTATAAACGATACCTGGAACACAAGCCAGTCCTCAGGATGCATTCTAACTCAAGAGCACGATCACGTTGTGCCTGACCAATGTTTCCATCTTGGGTAGTAGCACAGTCCTAAGCGATATGGAGTGGAGTTGGCATATGAGCTGGTCTGTGGTTTTGCTTCCAACAGTTTCTACCGCACGCAGATGCTCAGTGGATACAATGTTGCGCGCTGGGGAAAACCCCAGGAATAATCCACAGCAGGCAGGCAAGCAAAGTATAAATAAGGGGGGGATTGGTTAGCTGCCTGCAACTCTTGCTTGTACCCGAATAAGGTTTTGCCTGCAACGCGGCCTTGTACTGCTTGAGGCGACGTGACATTCATGCACAAGGCACAGGTGCTGGCAGGTTTCTGCGGGCACCCACAGTGCAGCGTTGCATTCTTGAAACCGTTGCTTGACCCTTTCCCTAAAATCAGGAAGATTCGCTTACACCTCTTATGGCTTATAATAGCCGTCTCCTGGGATAACAATAGCAATACTGAGAAGAATGAAAATAAAACGCATCATAGGCTGAAGAAATTAAACGCTCGGCACGTCTTTTCTTCAGCCTTACATGACTATATATCTATATATGTATACATCCATATATTTGGGAAGAAATCCATAAAAATATATATCGATATATATGTATTTCTATATATTTATATAGATATTTATCTATACACAGAAACAGATAGATAGATAGATAGATAGATAGATAGATAGATAGATAGATAGATAGATAGATTGATAGAAAGACTGTATGCAATAACCCTGGATGTCTGACAGTTGAAGCAGACTGGTGATGTCATTAAGACTCTATTATGACACGTACAGCTTGGAAGCATAAATACTACAGCACGGCAGCCATTTATAGCCAGTCTCCATTGGAGATGGAAGTGGGCAGAAATGTACTGGCCTATCTTCCCAAGACGCCACAGCAGCCGGACAAATTGTATGTTCGACAGAATGGCTGTTTTATTCAGCCCATAAGGGTGACTACCCACTACAGGTTTTTTTTTCACTGCGAAATTCGTAGCAGTTTTTTTTCTGCAGGGGTCTATGGGACTTGTAATGTTAAAATCGAAATCACGCAAAATCGCAATTTACCGCAAAATCGCGATTTTAACATTACAAGTCCCATAGACCCCTGCAGAAAAAAAAAAAAGCTGCGAATTTCGCAGTGAAAAAAAACTGTAGTGAGTAGTCACCCTAAGGGGGAAACGGCGGCCTACAAAATCTGATTGGTCGCTGCTGCCACCATTTATGAAAAGGTCGGCTCAGTTCTTCCATGGATAAGAATAAGGTAGGTACATAGGCAGGCAGGTAGGTTCAGTTTTTGTAGGTTGAGGAATGCTTATGGGCAAGGCCTTATGTCTGAACGCTGGCGCATGAAATGGCACAGAGGCCCGGCACTGTGCATTCACTGATCATTGCTGTCAGCTGCTGTCTGCTTTCAAGCATGAATCAGGGGCTTGACACTTATCAACTGGCTTTGATTGTGGGTCACGCAGGTTGGTTGCAATGCCCTAGTATAAACGATACCTGGAACACAAGCCAGTCCTCAGGATGCATTCTAACTCAAGAGCACGATCACGTTGTGCCTGACCAATGTTTCCATCTTGGGTAGTAGCACAGTCCTAAGCGATATGGAGTGGAGTTGGCATATGAGCTGGTCTGTGGTTTTGCTTCCAACAGTTTCTACCGCACGCAGATGCTCAGTGGATACAATGTTGCGCGCTGGGGAAAACCCCAGGAATAATCCACAGCAGGCAGGCAAGCAAAGTATAAATAAGGGGGGGATTGGTTAGCTGCCTGCAACTCTTGCTTGTACCCGAATAAGGTTTTGCCTGCAACGCGGCCTTGTACTGCTTGAGGCGACGTGACATTCATGCACAAGGCACAGGTGCTGGCAGGTTTCTGCGGGCACCCACAGTGCAGCGTTGCATTCTTGAAACCGTTGCTTGACCCTTTCCCTAAAATCAGGAAGATTCGCTTACACCTCTTATGGCTTATAATAGCCGTCTCCTGGGATAACAATAGCAATACTGAGAAGAATGAAAATAAAACGCATCATAGGCTGAAGAAATTAAACGCTCGGCACGTCTTTTCTTCAGCCTTACATGACTATATATCTATATATGTATACATCCATATATTTGGGAAGAAATCCATAAAAATATATATCGATATATATGTATTTCTATATATTTATATAGATATTTATCTATACACAGAAACAGATAGATAGATAGATAGATAGATAGATAGATAGATAGATAGATAGATAGATAGATAGATTGATAGAAAGACTGTATGCAATAACCCTGGATGTCTGACAGTTGAAGCAGACTGGTGATGTCATTAAGACTCTATTATGACACGTACAGCTTGGAAGCATAAATACTACAGCACGGCAGCCATTTATAGCCAGTCTCCATTGGAGATGGAAGTGGGCAGAAATGTACTGGCCTATCTTCCCAAGACGCCACAGCAGCCGGACAAATTGTATGTTCGACAGAATGGCTGTTTTATTCAGCCCATAAGGGTGACTACCCACTACAGGTTTTTTTTTCACTGCGAAATTCGTAGCAGTTTTTTTTCTGCAGGGGTCTATGGGACTTGTAATGTTAAAATCGAAATCACGCAAAATCGCAATTTACCGCAAAATCGCGATTTTAACATTACAAGTCCCATAGACCCCTGCAGAAAAAAAAAAAAGCTGCGAATTTCGCAGTGAAAAAAAACTGTAGTGAGTAGTCACCCTAAGGGGGAAACGGCGGCCTACAAAATCTGATTGGTCGCTGCTGCCACCATTTATGAAAAGGTCGGCTCAGTTCTTCCATGGATAAGAATAAGGTAGGTACATAGGCAGGCAGGTAGGTTCAGTTTTTGTAGGTTGAGGAATGCTTATGGGCAAGGCCTTATGTCTGAACGCTGGCGCATGAAATGGCACAGAGGCCCGGCACTGTGCATTCACTGATCATTGCCGTCAGCTGCTGTCTGCTTTCAAGCATGAATCAGGGGCTTGACACTTATCAACTGGCTTTGATTGTGGGTCACGCAGGTTGGTTGCAATGCCCTAGTATAAACGATACCTGGAACACAAGCCAGTCCTCAGGATGCATTCTAACTCAAGAGCACGATCACGTTGTGCCTGACCAATGTTTCCATCTTGGGTAGTAGCACAGTCCTAAGCGATATGGAGTGGAGTTGGCATATGAGCTGGTCTGTGGTTTTGCTTCCAACAGTTTCTACCGCACGCAGATGCTCAGTGGATACAATGTTGCGCGCTGGGGAAAACCCCAGGAATAATCCACAGCAGGCAGGCAAGCAAAGTATAAATAAGGGGGGGATTGGTTAGCTGCCTGCAACTCTTGCTTGTACCCGAATAAGGTTTTGCCTGCAACGCGGCCTTGTACTGCTTGAGGCGACGTGACATTCATGCACAAGGCACAGGTGCTGGCAGGTTTCTGCGGGCACCCACAGTGCAGCGTTGCATTCTTGAAACCGTTGCTTGACCCTTTCCCTAAAATCAGGAAGATTCGCTTACACCTCTTATGGCTTATAATAGCCGTCTCCTGGGATAACAATAGCAATACTGAGAAGAATGAAAATAAAACGCATCATAGGCTGAAGAAATTAAACGCTCGGCACGTCTTTTCTTCAGCCTTACATGACTATATATCTATATATGTATACATCCATATATTTGGGAAGAAATCCATAAAAATATATATCGATATATATGTATTTCTATATATTTATATAGATATTTATCTATACACAGAAACAGATAGATAGATAGATAGATAGATAGATAGATAGATAGATAGATAGATAGATTGATAGAAAGACTGTATGCAATAACCCTGGATGTCTGACAGTTGAAGCAGACTGGTGATGTCATTAAGACTCTATTATGACACGTACAGCTTGGAAGCATAAATACTACAGCACGGCAGCCATTTATAGCCAGTCTCCATTGGAGATGGAAGTGGGCAGAAATGTACTGGCCTATCTTCCCAAGACGCCACAGCAGCCGGACAAATTGTATGTTCGACAGAATGGCTGTTTTATTCAGCCCATAAGGGTGACTACCCACTACAGGTTTTTTTTTCACTGCGAAATTCGTAGCAGTTTTTTTTCTGCAGGGGTCTATGGGACTTGTAATGTTAAAATCGAAATCACGCAAAATCGCAATTTACCGCAAAATCGCGATTTTAACATTACAAGTCCCATAGACCCCTGCAGAAAAAAAAAAAAGCTGCGAATTTCGCAGTGAAAAAAAACTGTAGTGAGTAGTCACCCTAAGGGGGAAACGGCGGCCTACAAAATCTGATTGGTCGCTGCTGCCACCATTTATGAAAAGGTCGGCTCAGTTCTTCCATGGATAAGAATAAGGTAGGTACATAGGCAGGCAGGTAGGTTCAGTTTTTGTAGGTTGAGGAATGCTTATGGGCAAGGCCTTATGTCTGAACGCTGGCGCATGAAATGGCAGAGAGGCCCGGCACTGTGCATTCACTGATCATTGCCGTCAGCTGCTGTCTGCTTTCAAGCATGAATCAGGGGCTTGACACTTATCAACTGGCTTTGATTGTGGGTCACGCAGGTTGGTTGCAATGCCCTAGTATAAACGATACCTGGAACACAAGCCAGTCCTCAGGATGCATTCTAACTCAAGAGCACGATCACGTTGTGCCTGACCAATGTTTCCATCTTGGGTAGTAGCACAGTCCTAAGCGATATGGAGTGGAGTTGGCATATGAGCTGGTCTGTGGTTTTGCTTCCAACAGTTTCTACCGCACGCAGATGCTCAGTGGATACAATGTTGCGCGCTGGGGAAAACCCCAGGAATAATCCACAGCAGGCAGGCAAGCAAAGTATAAATAAGGGGGGGATTGGTTAGCTGCCTGCAACTCTTGCTTGTACCCGAATAAGGTTTTGCCTGCAACGCGGCCTTGTACTGCTTGAGGCGACGTGACATTCATGCACAAGGCACAGGTGCTGGCAGGTTTCTGCGGGCACCCACAGTGCAGCGTTGCATTCTTGAAACCGTTGCTTGACCCTTTCCCTAAAATCAGGAAGATTCGCTTACACCTCTTATGGCTTATAATAGCCGTCTCCTGGGATAACAATAGCAATACTGAGAAGAATGAAAATAAAACGCATCATAGGCTGAAGAAATTAAACGCTCGGCACGTCTTTTCTTCAGCCTTACATGACTATATATCTATATATGTATACATCCATATATTTGGGAAGAAATCCATAAAAATATATATCGATATATATGTATTTCTATATATTTATATAGATATTTATCTATACACAGAAACAGATAGATAGATAGATAGATAGATAGATAGATTGATAGAAAGACTGTATGCAATAACCCTGGATGTCTGACAGTTGAAGCAGACTGGTGATGTCATTAAGACTCTATTATGACACGTACAGCTTGGAAGCATAAATACTACAGCACGGCAGCCATTTATAGCCAGTCTCCATTGGAGATGGAAGTGGGCAGAAATGTACTGGCCTATCTTCCCAAGACGCCACAGCAGCCGGACAAATTGTATGTTCGACAGAATGGCTGTTTTATTCAGCCCATAAGGGTGACTACCCACTACAGGTTTTTTTTTCACTGCGAAATTCGTAGCAGTTTTTTTTCTGCAGGGGTCTATGGGACTTGTAATGTTAAAATCGAAATCACGCAAAATCGCAATTTACCGCAAAATCGCGATTTTAACATTACAAGTCCCATAGACCCCTGCAGAAAAAAAAAAAAGCTGCGAATTTCGCAGTGAAAAAAAACTGTAGTGAGTAGTCACCCTAAGGGGGAAACGGCGGCCTACAAAATCTGATTGGTCGCTGCTGCCACCATTTATGAAAAGGTCGGCTCAGTTCTTCCATGGATAAGAATAAGGTAGGTACATAGGCAGGCAGGTAGGTTCAGTTTTTGTAGGTTGAGGAATGCTTATGGGCAAGGCCTTATGTCTGAACGCTGGCGCATGAAATGGCACAGAGGCCCGGCACTGTGCATTCACTGATCATTGCCGTCAGCTGCTGTCTGCTTTCAAGCATGAATCAGGGGCTTGACACTTATCAACTGGCTTTGATTGTGGGTCACGCAGGTTGGTTGCAATGCCCTAGTATAAACGATACCTGGAACACAAGCCAGTCCTCAGGATGCATTCTAACTCAAGAGCACGATCACGTTGTGCCTGACCAATGTTTCCATCTTGGGTAGTAGCACAGTCCTAAGCGATATGGAGTGGAGTTGGCATATGAGCTGGTCTGTGGTTTTGCTTCCAACAGTTTCTACCGCACGCAGATGCTCAGTGGATACAATGTTGCGCGCTGGGGAAAACCCCAGGAATAATCCACAGCAGGCAGGCAAGCAAAGTATAAATAAGGGGGGGATTGGTTAGCTGCCTGCAACTCTTGCTTGTACCCGAATAAGGTTTTGCCTGCAACGCGGCCTTGTACTGCTTGAGGCGACGTGACATTCATGCACAAGGCACAGGTGCTGGCAGGTTTCTGCGGGCACCCACAGTGCAGCGTTGCATTCTTGAAACCGTTGCTTGACCCTTTCCCTAAAATCAGGAAGATTCGCTTACACCTCTTATGGCTTATAATAGCCGTCTCCTGGGATAACAATAGCAATACTGAGAAGAATGAAAATAAAACGCATCATAGGCTGAAGAAATTAAACGCTCGGCACGTCTTTTCTTCAGCCTTACATGACTATATATCTATATATGTATACATCCATATATTTGGGAAGAAATCCATAAAAATATATATCGATATATATGTATTTCTATATATTTATATAGATATTTATCTATACACAGAAACAGATAGATAGATAGATAGATAGATAGATAGATAGATAGATAGATAGATAGATAGATAGATAGATAGATAGATAGATAGATTGATAGAAAGACTGTATGCAATAACCCTGGATGTCTGACAGTTGAAGCAGACTGGTGATGTCATTAAGACTCTATTATGACACGTACAGCTTGGAAGCATAAATACTACAGCACGGCAGCCATTTATAGCCAGTCTCCATTGGAGATGGAAGTGGGCAGAAATGTACTGGCCTATCTTCCCAAGACGCCACAGCAGCCGGACAAATTGTATGTTCGACAGAATGGCTGTTTTATTCAGCCCATAAGGGTGACTACCCACTACAGGTTTTTTTTTCACTGCGAAATTCGTAGCAGTTTTTTTTCTGCAGGGGTCTATGGGACTTGTAATGTTAAAATCGAAATCACGCAAAATCGCAATTTACCGCAAAATCGCGATTTTAACATTACAAGTCCCATAGACCCCTGCAGAAAAAAAAAAAAGCTGCGAATTTCGCAGTGAAAAAAAACTGTAGTGAGTAGTCACCCTAAGGGGGAAACGGCGGCCTACAAAATCTGATTGGTCGCTGCTGCCACCATTTATGAAAAGGTCGGCTCAGTTCTTCCATGGATAAGAATAAGGTAGGTACATAGGCAGGCAGGTAGGTTCAGTTTTTGTAGGTTGAGGAATGCTTATGGGCAAGGCCTTATGTCTGAACGCTGGCGCATGAAATGGCAGAGAGGCCCGGCACTGTGCATTCACTGATCATTGCCGTCAGCTGCTGTCTGCTTTCAAGCATGAATCAGGGGCTTGACACTTATCAACTGGCTTTGATTGTGGGTCACGCAGGTTGGTTGCAATGCCCTAGTATAAACGATACCTGGAACACAAGCCAGTCCTCAGGATGCATTCTAACTCAAGAGCACGATCACGTTGTGCCTGACCAATGTTTCCATCTTGGGTAGTAGCACAGTCCTAAGCGATATGGAGTGGAGTTGGCATATGAGCTGGTCTGTGGTTTTGCTTCCAACAGTTTCTACCGCACGCAGATGCTCAGTGGATACAATGTTGCGCGCTGGGGAAAACCCCAGGAATAATCCACAGCAGGCAGGCAAGCAAAGTATAAATAAGGGGGGGATTGGTTAGCTGCCTGCAACTCTTGCTTGTACCCGAATAAGGTTTTGCCTGCAACGCGGCCTTGTACTGCTTGAGGCGACGTGACATTCATGCACAAGGCACAGGTGCTGGCAGGTTTCTGCGGGCACCCACAGTGCAGCGTTGCATTCTTGAAACCGTTGCTTGACCCTTTCCCTAAAATCAGGAAGATTCGCTTACACCTCTTATGGCTTATAATAGCCGTCTCCTGGGATAACAATAGCAATACTGAGAAGAATGAAAATAAAACGCATCATAGGCTGAAGAAATTAAACGCTCGGCACGTCTTTTCTTCAGCCTTACATGACTATATATCTATATATGTATACATCCATATATTTGGGAAGAAATCCATAAAAATATATATCGATATATATGTATTTCTATATATTTATATAGATATTTATCTATACACAGAAACAGATAGATAGATAGATAGATAGATAGATAGATTGATAGAAAGACTGTATGCAATAACCCTGGATGTCTGACAGTTGAAGCAGACTGGTGATGTCATTAAGACTCTATTATGACACGTACAGCTTGGAAGCATAAATACTACAGCACGGCAGCCATTTATAGCCAGTCTCCATTGGAGATGGAAGTGGGCAGAAATGTACTGGCCTATCTTCCCAAGACGCCACAGCAGCCGGACAAATTGTATGTTCGACAGAATGGCTGTTTTATTCAGCCCATAAGGGTGACTACCCACTACAGGTTTTTTTTTCACTGCGAAATTCGTAGCAGTTTTTTTTCTGCAGGGGTCTATGGGACTTGTAATGTTAAAATCGAAATCACGCAAAATCGCAATTTACCGCAAAATCGCGATTTTAACATTACAAGTCCCATAGACCCCTGCAGAAAAAAAAAAAAGCTGCGAATTTCGCAGTGAAAAAAAACTGTAGTGAGTAGTCACCCTAAGGGGGAAACGGCGGCCTACAAAATCTGATTGGTCGCTGCTGCCACCATTTATGAAAAGGTCGGCTCAGTTCTTCCATGGATAAGAATAAGGTAGGTACATAGGCAGGCAGGTAGGTTCAGTTTTTGTAGGTTGAGGAATGCTTATGGGCAAGGCCTTATGTCTGAACGCTGGCGCATGAAATGGCACAGAGGCCCGGCACTGTGCATTCACTGATCATTGCCGTCAGCTGCTGTCTGCTTTCAAGCATGAATCAGGGGCTTGACACTTATCAACTGGCTTTGATTGTGGGTCACGCAGGTTGGTTGCAATGCCCTAGTATAAACGATACCTGGAACACAAGCCAGTCCTCAGGATGCATTCTAACTCAAGAGCACGATCACGTTGTGCCTGACCAATGTTTCCATCTTGGGTAGTAGCACAGTCCTAAGCGATATGGAGTGGAGTTGGCATATGAGCTGGTCTGTGGTTTTGCTTCCAACAGTTTCTACCGCACGCAGATGCTCAGTGGATACAATGTTGCGCGCTGGGGAAAACCCCAGGAATAATCCACAGCAGGCAGGCAAGCAAAGTATAAATAAGGGGGGGATTGGTTAGCTGCCTGCAACTCTTGCTTGTACCCGAATAAGGTTTTGCCTGCAACGCGGCCTTGTACTGCTTGAGGCGACGTGACATTCATGCACAAGGCACAGGTGCTGGCAGGTTTCTGCGGGCACCCACAGTGCAGCGTTGCATTCTTGAAACCGTTGCTTGACCCTTTCCCTAAAATCAGGAAGATTCGCTTACACCTCTTATGGCTTATAATAGCCGTCTCCTGGGATAACAATAGCAATACTGAGAAGAATGAAAATAAAACGCATCATAGGCTGAAGAAATTAAACGCTCGGCACGTCTTTTCTTCAGCCTTACATGACTATATATCTATATATGTATACATCCATATATTTGGGAAGAAATCCATAAAAATATATATCGATATATATGTATTTCTATATATTTATATAGATATTTATCTATACACAGAAACAGATAGATAGATAGATAGATAGATAGATAGATAGATAGATAGATAGATAGATAGATTGATAGAAAGACTGTATGCAATAACCCTGGATGTCTGACAGTTGAAGCAGACTGGTGATGTCATTAAGACTCTATTATGACACGTACAGCTTGGAAGCATAAATACTACAGCACGGCAGCCATTTATAGCCAGTCTCCATTGGAGATGGAAGTGGGCAGAAATGTACTGGCCTATCTTCCCAAGACGCCACAGCAGCCGGACAAATTGTATGTTCGACAGAATGGCTGTTTTATTCAGCCCATAAGGGTGACTACCCACTACAGGTTTTTTTTTCACTGCGAAATTCGTAGCAGTTTTTTTTCTGCAGGGGTCTATGGGACTTGTAATGTTAAAATCGAAATCACGCAAAATCGCAATTTACCGCAAAATCGCGATTTTAACATTACAAGTCCCATAGACCCCTGCAGAAAAAAAAAAAAGCTGCGAATTTCGCAGTGAAAAAAAACTGTAGTGAGTAGTCACCCTAAGGGGGAAACGGCGGCCTACAAAATCTGATTGGTCGCTGCTGCCACCATTTATGAAAAGGTCGGCTCAGTTCTTCCATGGATAAGAATAAGGTAGGTACATAGGCAGGCAGGTAGGTTCAGTTTTTGTAGGTTGAGGAATGCTTATGGGCAAGGCCTTATGTCTGAACGCTGGCGCATGAAATGGCACAGAGGCCCGGCACTGTGCATTCACTGATCATTGCCGTCAGCTGCTGTCTGCTTTCAAGCATGAATCAGGGGCTTGACACTTATCAACTGGCTTTGATTGTGGGTCACGCAGGTTGGTTGCAATGCCCTAGTATAAACGATACCTGGAACACAAGCCAGTCCTCAGGATGCATTCTAACTCAAGAGCACGATCACGTTGTGCCTGACCAATGTTTCCATCTTGGGTAGTAGCACAGTCCTAAGCGATATGGAGTGGAGTTGGCATATGAGCTGGTCTGTGGTTTTGCTTCCAACAGTTTCTACCGCACGCAGATGCTCAGTGGATACAATGTTGCGCGCTGGGGAAAACCCCAGGAATAATCCACAGCAGGCAGGCAAGCAAAGTATAAATAAGGGGGGGATTGGTTAGCTGCCTGCAACTCTTGCTTGTACCCGAATAAGGTTTTGCCTGCAACGCGGCCTTGTACTGCTTGAGGCGACGTGACATTCATGCACAAGGCACAGGTGCTGGCAGGTTTCTGCGGGCACCCACAGTGCAGCGTTGCATTCTTGAAACCGTTGCTTGACCCTTTCCCTAAAATCAGGAAGATTCGCTTACACCTCTTATGGCTTATAATAGCCGTCTCCTGGGATAACAATAGCAATACTGAGAAGAATGAAAATAAAACGCATCATAGGCTGAAGAAATTAAACGCTCGGCACGTCTTTTCTTCAGCCTTACATGACTATATATCTATATATGTATACATCCATATATTTGGGAAGAAATCCATAAAAATATATATCGATATATATGTATTTCTATATATTTATATAGATATTTATCTATACACAGAAACAGATAGATAGATAGATAGATAGATAGATAGATAGATAGATAGATAGATAGATAGATAGATAGATAGATTGATAGAAAGACTGTATGCAATAACCCTGGATGTCTGACAGTTGAAGCAGACTGGTGATGTCATTAAGACTCTATTATGACACGTACAGCTTGGAAGCATAAATACTACAGCACGGCAGCCATTTATAGCCAGTCTCCATTGGAGATGGAAGTGGGCAGAAATGTACTGGCCTATCTTCCCAAGACGCCACAGCAGCCGGACAAATTGTATGTTCGACAGAATGGCTGTTTTATTCAGCCCATAAGGGTGACTACCCACTACAGGTTTTTTTTTCACTGCGAAATTCGTAGCAGTTTTTTTTCTGCAGGGGTCTATGGGACTTGTAATGTTAAAATCGAAATCACGCAAAATCGCAATTTACCGCAAAATCGCGATTTTAACATTACAAGTCCCATAGACCCCTGCAGAAAAAAAAAAAAGCTGCGAATTTCGCAGTGAAAAAAAACTGTAGTGAGTAGTCACCCTAAGGGGGAAACGGCGGCCTACAAAATCTGATTGGTCGCTGCTGCCACCATTTATGAAAAGGTCGGCTCAGTTCTTCCATGGATAAGAATAAGGTAGGTACATAGGCAGGCAGGTAGGTTCAGTTTTTGTAGGTTGAGGAATGCTTATGGGCAAGGCCTTATGTCTGAACGCTGGCGCATGAAATGGCACAGAGGCCCGGCACTGTGCATTCACTGATCATTGCCGTCAGCTGCTGTCTGCTTTCAAGCATGAATCAGGGGCTTGACACTTATCAACTGGCTTTGATTGTGGGTCACGCAGGTTGGTTGCAATGCCCTAGTATAAACGATACCTGGAACACAAGCCAGTCCTCAGGATGCATTCTAACTCAAGAGCACGATCACGTTGTGCCTGACCAATGTTTCCATCTTGGGTAGTAGCACAGTCCTAAGCGATATGGAGTGGAGTTGGCATATGAGCTGGTCTGTGGTTTTGCTTCCAACAGTTTCTACCGCACGCAGATGCTCAGTGGATACAATGTTGCGCGCTGGGGAAAACCCCAGGAATAATCCACAGCAGGCAGGCAAGCAAAGTATAAATAAGGGGGGGATTGGTTAGCTGCCTGCAACTCTTGCTTGTACCCGAATAAGGTTTTGCCTGCAACGCGGCCTTGTACTGCTTGAGGCGACGTGACATTCATGCACAAGGCACAGGTGCTGGCAGGTTTCTGCGGGCACCCACAGTGCAGCGTTGCATTCTTGAAACCGTTGCTTGACCCTTTCCCTAAAATCAGGAAGATTCGCTTACACCTCTTATGGCTTATAATAGCCGTCTCCTGGGATAACAATAGCAATACTGAGAAGAATGAAAATAAAACGCATCATAGGCTGAAGAAATTAAACGCTCGGCACGTCTTTTCTTCAGCCTTACATGACTATATATCTATATATGTATACATCCATATATTTGGGAAGAAATCCATAAAAATATATATCGATATATATGTATTTCTATATATTTATATAGATATTTATCTATACACAGAAACAGATAGATAGATAGATAGATAGATAGATAGATAGATAGATAGATAGATAGATAGATAGATAGATAGATAGATTGATAGAAAGACTGTATGCAATAACCCTGGATGTCTGACAGTTGAAGCAGACTGGTGATGTCATTAAGACTCTATTATGACACGTACAGCTTGGAAGCATAAATACTACAGCACGGCAGCCATTTATAGCCAGTCTCCATTGGAGATGGAAGTGGGCAGAAATGTACTGGCCTATCTTCCCAAGACGCCACAGCAGCCGGACAAATTGTATGTTCGACAGAATGGCTGTTTTATTCAGCCCATAAGGGTGACTACCCACTACAGGTTTTTTTTTCACTGCGAAATTCGTAGCAGTTTTTTTTCTGCAGGGGTCTATGGGACTTGTAATGTTAAAATCGAAATCACGCAAAATCGCAATTTACCGCAAAATCGCGATTTTAACATTACAAGTCCCATAGACCCCTGCAGAAAAAAAAAAAAGCTGCGAATTTCGCAGTGAAAAAAAACTGTAGTGAGTAGTCACCCTAAGGGGGAAACGGCGGCCTACAAAATCTGATTGGTCGCTGCTGCCACCATTTATGAAAAGGTCGGCTCAGTTCTTCCATGGATAAGAATAAGGTAGGTACATAGGCAGGCAGGTAGGTTCAGTTTTTGTAGGTTGAGGAATGCTTATGGGCAAGGCCTTATGTCTGAACGCTGGCGCATGAAATGGCAGAGAGGCCCGGCACTGTGCATTCACTGATCATTGCCGTCAGCTGCTGTCTGCTTTCAAGCATGAATCAGGGGCTTGACACTTATCAACTGGCTTTGATTGTGGGTCACGCAGGTTGGTTGCAATGCCCTAGTATAAACGATACCTGGAACACAAGCCAGTCCTCAGGATGCATTCTAACTCAAGAGCACGATCACGTTGTGCCTGACCAATGTTTCCATCTTGGGTAGTAGCACAGTCCTAAGCGATATGGAGTGGAGTTGGCATATGAGCTGGTCTGTGGTTTTGCTTCCAACAGTTTCTACCGCACGCAGATGCTCAGTGGATACAATGTTGCGCGCTGGGGAAAACCCCAGGAATAATCCACAGCAGGCAGGCAAGCAAAGTATAAATAAGGGGGGGATTGGTTAGCTGCCTGCAACTCTTGCTTGTACCCGAATAAGGTTTTGCCTGCAACGCGGCCTTGTACTGCTTGAGGCGACGTGACATTCATGCACAAGGCACAGGTGCTGGCAGGTTTCTGCGGGCACCCACAGTGCAGCGTTGCATTCTTGAAACCGTTGCTTGACCCTTTCCCTAAAATCAGGAAGATTCGCTTACACCTCTTATGGCTTATAATAGCCGTCTCCTGGGATAACAATAGCAATACTGAGAAGAATGAAAATAAAACGCATCATAGGCTGAAGAAATTAAACGCTCGGCACGTCTTTTCTTCAGCCTTACATGACTATATATCTATATATGTATACATCCATATATTTGGGAAGAAATCCATAAAAATATATATCGATATATATGTATTTCTATATATTTATATAGATATTTATCTATACACAGAAACAGATAGATAGATAGATAGATAGATAGATAGATAGATAGATAGATAGATAGATAGATAGATAGATAGATAGATTGATAGAAAGACTGTATGCAATAACCCTGGATGTCTGACAGTTGAAGCAGACTGGTGATGTCATTAAGACTCTATTATGACACGTACAGCTTGGAAGCATAAATACTACAGCACGGCAGCCATTTATAGCCAGTCTCCATTGGAGATGGAAGTGGGCAGAAATGTACTGGCCTATCTTCCCAAGACGCCACAGCAGCCGGACAAATTGTATGTTCGACAGAATGGCTGTTTTATTCAGCCCATAAGGGTGACTACCCACTACAGGTTTTTTTTTCACTGCGAAATTCGTAGCAGTTTTTTTTCTGCAGGGTCTATGGGACTTGTAATGTTAAAATCGAAATCACGCAAAATCGCAATTTACCGCAAAATCGCGATTTTTACATTACAAGTCCCATAGACCCCTGCAGAAAAAAAAAAAAAGCTGCGAATTTCGCAGTGAAAAAAACTGTAGTGAGTAGTCACCTAAGGGGGAAACGGCGGCCCTACAAAATCTGATTGGTCGCTGCTGCCACCATTTATGAAAAGGTCGGCTCAGTTCTTCCATGGATAAGAATAAGGTAGGTACATAGGCAGGCAGGTAGGTTCAGTTTTTGTAGGTTGAGGAATGCTTATGGGCAAGGCCTTATGTCTGAACGCTGGCGCATGAAATGGCACAGAGGCCCGGCACTGTGCATTCACTGATCATTGCCGTCAGCTGCTGTCTGCTTTCAAGCATGAATCAGGGGCTTGACACTTATCAACTGGCTTTGATTGTGGGTCACGCAGGTTGGTTGCAATGCCCTAGTATAAACGATACCTGGAACACAAGCCAGTCCTCAGGATGCATTCTAACTCAAGAGCACGATCACGTTGTGCCTGACCAATGTTTCCATCTTGGGTAGTAGCACAGTCCTAAGCGATATGGAGTGGAGTTGGCATATGAGCTGGTCTGTGGTTTTGCTTCCAACAGTTTCTACCGCACGCAGATGCTCAGTGGATACAATGTTGCGCGCTGGGGAAAACCCCAGGAATAATCCACAGCAGGCAGGCAAGCAAAGTATAAATAAGGGGGGGATTGGTTAGCTGCCTGCAACTCTTGCTTGTACCCGAATAAGGTTTTGCCTGCAACGCGGCCTTGTACTGCTTGAGGCGACGTGACATTCATGCACAAGGCACAGTGCTGGCAGGTTTCTGCGGGCACCCACAGTGCAGCGTTGCATTCTTGAAACCGTTGCTTGACCCTTTCCCTAAATCAGGAAGATTCGCTTACACCTCTTATGGCTTATAATAGCCGTCTCCTGGGATAACAATAGCAATACTGAGAAGAATGAAAATAAAACGCATCATAGGCTGAAGAAATTAAACGCTCGGCACGTCTTTTCTTCAGCCTTACATGACTATATATCTATATATGTATACATCCATATATTTGGAAGAAATCCATAAAAATATATATCGATATATATGTATTTCTATATATTTATATAGATATTTATCTATACACAGAAACAGATAGATAGATAGATAGATAGATAGATAGATAGATAGATAGATAGATAGATAGATAGATAGATAGATAGATAGATAGATTGATAGAAAGACTGTATGCAATAACCCTGGATGTCTGACAGTTGAAGCAGACTGGTGATGTCATTAAGACTCTATTATGACACGTACAGCTTGGAAGCATAAATACTACAGCACGGCAGCCATTTATAGCCAGTCTCCATTGGAGATGGAAGTGGGCAGAAATGTACTGGCCTATCTTCCCAAGACGCCACAGCAGCCGGACAAATTGTATGTTCGACAGAATGGCTGTTTTAATTCAGCCCATAAGGGTGACTACCCACTACAGGTTTTTTTTCACTGCGAAATTCGTAGCAGTTTTTTTTCTGCAGGGGTCTATGGGACTTGTAATGTTAAAATCGAAATCACGCAAAATCGCAATTTACCGCAAAATCGCGATTTTAACATTACAAGTCCCATAGACCCCTGCAGAAAAAAAAAAAAGCTGCGAATTTCGCAGTGAAAAAAAACTGTAGTGAGTAGTCACCCTAAGGGGGAAACGGCGGCCTACAAAATCTGATTGGTCGCTGCTGCCACCATTATGAAAAGGTCGGCTCAGTTCTTCCATGGATAAGAATAAGGTAGGTACATAGGCAGGCAGGTAGGTTCAGTTTTTGTAGGTTGAGGAATGCTTATGGGCAAGGCCTTATGTCTGAACGCTGGCGCATGAAATGGCACAGAGGCCCGGCACTGTGCATTCACTGATCATTGCCGTCAGCTGCTGTCTGCTTTCAAGCATGAATCAGGGGCTTGACACTTATCAACTGGCTTTGATTGTGGGTCACGCAGGTTGGTTGCAATGCCCTAGTATAAACGATACCTGGAACACAAGCCAGTCCTCAGGATGCATTCTAACTCAAGAGCACGATCACGTTGTGCCTGACCAATGTTTCCATCTTGGGTAGTAGCACAGTCCTAAGCGATATGGAGTGGAGTTGGCATATGAGCTGGTCTGTGGTTTTGCTTCCAACAGTTTCTACCGCACGCAGATGCTCAGTGGATACAATGTTGCGCGCTGGGGAAAACCCCAGGAATAATCCACAGCAGGCAGGCAAGCAAAGTATAAATAAGGGGGGGATTGGTTAGCTGCCTGCAACTCTTGCTTGTACCCGAATAAGGTTTTGCCTGCAACGCGGCCTTGTACTGCTTGAGGCGACGTGACATTCATGCACAAGGCACAGGTGCTGGCAGGTTTCTGCGGGCACCCACAGTGCAGCGTTGCATTCTTGAAACCGTTGCTTGACCCTTTCCCTAAAATCAGAAGATTCGCTTACACCTCTTATGGCTTATAATAGCCGTCTCCTGGGATAACAATAGCAATACTGAGAAGAATGAAAATAAAACGCATCATAGGCTGAAGAAATTAAACGCTCGGCACGTCTTTTCTTCAGCCTTACATGACTATATATCTATATATGTATACATCCATATATTTGGGAAGAAATCCATAAAAATATATATCGATATATATGTATTTCTATATATTTATATAGATATTTATCTATACACAGAAACAGATAGATAGATAGATAGATAGATAGATAGATAGATAGATAGATAGATAGATAGATAGATTGATAGAAAGACTGTATGCAATAACCCTGGATGTCTGACAGTTGAAGCAGACTGGTGATGTCATTAAGACTCTATTATGACACGTACAGCTTGGAAGCATAAATACTACAGCACGGCAGCCATTTATAGCCAGTCTCCATTGGAGATGGAAGTGGGCAGAAATGTACTGGCCTATCTTCCCAAGACGCCACAGCAGCCGGACAAATTGTATGTTCGACAGAATGGCTGTTTTATTCAGCCCATAAGGGTGACTACCCACTACAGGTTTTTTTTCACTGCGAAATTCGTAGCAGTTTTTTTTCTGCAGGGGTCTATGGGACTTGTAATGTTAAAATCGAAATCACGCAAAATCGCAATTTACCGCAAAATCGCGATTTTAACATTACAAGTCCCATAGACCCCTGCAGAAAAAAAAAAAAGCTGCGAATTTCGCAGTGAAAAAAAACTGTAGTGAGTAGTCACCCTAAGGGGGAAACGGCGGCCTACAAAATCTGATTGGTCGCTGCTGCCACCATTTATGAAAAGGTCGGCTCAGTTCTTCCATCTGGATAAGAATAAGGTAGGTACATAGGCAGGCAGGTAGGTTCAGTTTTTGTAGGTTGAGGAATGCTTATGGGCAAGGCCTTATGTCTGAACGCTGGCGCATGAAATGGCACAGAGGCCCGGCACTGTGCATTCACTGATCATTGCCGTCAGCTGCTGTCTGCTTTCAAGCATGAATCAGGGGCTTGACACTTATCAACTGGCTTTGATTGTGGTCACGCAGGTTGGTTGCAATGCCCTAGTATAAACGATACCTGGAACACAAGCCAGTCCTCAGGATGCATTCTAACTCAAGAGCACGATCACGTTGTGCCTGACCAATGTTTCCATCTTGGGTAGTAGCACAGTCCTAAGCGATATGGAGTGGAGTTGGCATATGAGCTGGTCTGTGGTTTTGCTTCCAACAGTTTCTACCGCACGCAGATGCTCAGTGGATACAATGTTGCGCGCTGGGGAAAACCCAGGAATAATCCACAGCAGGCAGGCAAGCAAAGTATAAATAAGGGGGGGATTGGTTAGCTGCCTGCAACTCTTGCTTGTACCCGAATAAGGTTTTGCCTGCAACGCGGCCTTGTACTGCTTGAGGCGACGTGACATTCATGCACAAGGCACAGGTGCTGGCAGGTTTCTGCGGGCACCCACAGTGCAGCGTTGCATTCTTGAAACCGTTGCTTGACCCTTTCCCTAAAATCAGGAAGATTCGCTTACACCTCTTATGGCTTATAATAGCCGTCTCCTGGGATAACAATAGCAATACTGAGAAGAATGAAAATAAAACGCATCATAGGCTGAAGAAATTAAACGCTCGGCACGTCTTTTCTTCAGCCTTACATGACTATATATCTATATATGTATACATCCATATATTTGGGAAGAAATCCATAAAAATATATATCGATATATATGTATTTCTATATATTTATATAGATATTTATCTATACACAGAAACAGATAGATAGATAGATAGATAGATAGATAGATAGATAGATAGATAGATAGATAGATAGATAGATAGATAGATAGATAGATAGATAGATTGATAGAAAGACTGTATGCAATAACCCTGGATGTCTGACAGTTGAAGCAGACTGGTGATGTCATTAAGACTCTATTATGACACGTACAGCTTGGAAGCATAAATACTACAGCACGGCAGCCATTTATAGCCAGTCTCCATTGGAGATGGAAGTGGGCAGAAATGTACTGGCCTATCTTCCCAAGACGCCACAGCAGCCGGACAAATTGTATGTTCGACAGAATGGCTGTTTTATTCAGCCCATAAGGGTGACTACCCACTACAGGTTTTTTTTTCACTGCGAAATTCGTAGCAGTTTTTTTCTGCAGGGGTCTATGGGACTTGTAATGTTAAAATCGAAATCACGCAAAATCGCAATTTACCGCAAAATCGCGATTTTAACATTACAAGTCCCATAGACCCCTGCAGAAAAAAAAAAAAGCTGCGAATTTCGCAGTGAAAAAAAAACTGTAGTGAGTAGTCACCCTAAGGGGGAAACGGCGGCCTACAAAATCTGATTGGTCGCTGCTGCCACCATTTATGAAAGGTCGGCTCAGTTCTTCCATGGATAAGAATAAGGTAGGTACATAGGCAGGCAGGTAGGTTCAGTTTTTGTAGGTTGAGGAATGCTTATGGGCAAGGCCTTATGTCTGAACGCTGGCGCATGAAATGGCACAGAGGCCCGGCACTGTGCATTCACTGATCATTGCCGTCAGCTGCTGTCTGCTTTCAAGCATGAATCAGGGCTTGACACTTATCAACTGGCTTTGATTGTGGGTCACGCAGGTTGGTTGCAATGCCCTAGTATAAACGATACCTGGAACACAAGCCAGTCCTCAGGATGCATTCTAACTCAAGAGCACGATCACGTTGTGCCTGACCAATGTTTCCATCTTGGTAGTAGCACAGTCCTAAGCGATATGGAGTGGAGTTGGCATATGAGCTGGTCTGTGGTTTTGCTTCCAACAGTTTCTACCGCACGCAGATGCTCAGTGGATACAATGTTGCGCGCTGGGGAAAACCCCAGGAATAATCCACAGCAGGCAGGCAAGCAAAGTATAAATAAGGGGGGGGATTGGTTAGCTGCCTGCAACTCTTGCTTGTACCCGAATAAGGTTTTGCCTGCAACGCGGCCTTGTACTGCTTGAGGCGACGTGACATTCATGCACAAGGCACAGGTGCTGGCAGGTTTCTGCGGGCACCCACAGTGCAGCGTTGCATTCTTGAAACCGTTGCTTGACCCTTTCCCTAAAATCAGGAAGATTCGCTTACACCTCTTATGGCTTATAATAGCCGTCTCCTGGGATAACAATAGCAATACTGAGAAGAATGAAAATAAAACGCATCATAGGCTGAAGAAATTAAACGCTCGGCACGTCTTTTCTTCAGCCTTACATGACTATATATCTATATATGTATACATCCATATATTTGGGAAGAAATCCATAAAAATATATATCGATATATATGTATTTCTATATATTTATATAGATATTTATCTATACACAGAAACAGATAGATAGATAGATAGATAGATAGATAGATAGATAGATAGATAGATAGATAGATAGATAGATAGATAGATTGATAGAAAGACTGTATGCAATAACCCTGGATGTCTGACAGTTGAAGCAGACTGGTGATGTCATTAAGACTCTATTATGACACGTACAGCTGGAAGCATAAATACTACAGCACGGCAGCCATTTATAGCCAGTCTCCATTGGAGATGGAAGTGGGCAGAAATGTACTGGCCTATCTTCCCAAGACGCCACAGCAGCCGGACAAATTGTATGTTCGACAGAATGGCTGTTTTATTCAGCCCATAAGGGTGACTACCCACTACAGGTTTTTTTTTCACTGCGAAATTCGTAGCAGTTTTTTTTTCTGCAGGGGTCTATGGGACTTGTAATGTTAAAATCGAAATCACGCAAAATCGCAATTTACCGCAAAATCGCGATTTTAACATTACAAGTCCCATAGACCCCTGCAGAAAAAAAAAAAGCTGCGAATTTCGCAGTGAAAAAAAACTGTAGTGAGTAGTCACCCTAAGGGGAAACGGCGGCCTACAAAATCTGATTGGTCGCTGCTGCCACCATTTATGAAAAGGTCGGCTCAGTTCTTCCATGGATAAGAATAAGGTAGGTACATAGGCAGGCAGGTAGGTTCAGTTTTTGTAGGTTGAGGAATGCTTATGGGCAAGGCCTTATGTCTGAACGCTGGCGCATGAAATGGCACAGAGGCCCGGCACTGTGCATTCACTGATCATTGCCGTCAGCTGCTGTCTGCTTTCAAGCATGAATCAGGGCTTGACACTTATCAACTGA